>NW_010539744.1:15594-31306 GCF_000687285.1 Phaethon lepturus
GTGGGAGGGGGAGTGAGTGAGTGGCTGCGTGGTGCTTAGTTGCCGGCTGGGGCTAAACCACGACAGCAGGTAGGAACAATCCCAGTCCCCTTTGATTTTGTTTAATCTTATATATATTATTTCAGCTTTCGTTTCAGAAAGTTCTTTAACATTTTTATGAAAATTAAGTTTTTTAGGCTTTTTGAAAAAGTTATTTCCTACAGTTAATCCAAAAGTTTACCGAAAAGTTTCAAGAAATTTTACTTTTAATTATGTGTCTTTAATTCCTATTAGCATAATAATGTGTTATCTTTAATTGCATAACCCAACAGGATGATGAAGTTAGCAGTCTGATAGATGACAGCAAGATTCAGCCTATGATGCTCAGTTGAAATAAAGAAAGCAAGTGAAAATTAACCATGTTCAGCTATTTCTGCTTGCTATTCATGCCTGGACAAACTTTATGGGACTAATGGTGTTGAGCAGATGTAAATAAGAACAAGAATTAATCTGATATATTTAATTATAATTTGTCACCTTTTCCTAAACACCTGTCATGATGCTGGGAAATGTGAATTAACTTATGAGAACAATCTGTGGGGTTCCTGTCTGTTACAGATCTATTTAGCTTTTGCAGTAATTTTATATCACACAATGAAAAAAAAAAAAAAGGAATAATATGCTGGCAAGCCATTGGTCATAAAATAATGATCTTCTGTGTCATAGATTTGTGCCAAAAAGCACTTTATTGTTGCTGAAAAAGTTCTTTAAACATATAGCTTATATAAAATAGGTTTATGAGGACAAATTTTGCTTATAATGTGATTTCACCAGAACTGAAGTTAATTGAATTTGAGAGGTGCCAGACACCACTAAATATAGGCAAGATGAAACATTGAGGGTTTCTCAAGCTAAAAGTCAGCCTGAAGTTTCAGTGAATACAGTTTACAAATACAAGCATTTTAACTTGCAGTATAAAAAAACAAGGAAAAGCAGAAATGATGCTTTGATCAGCAGCTGGCTTCAAGATTTTATAGGCACCCATTGCATTAAACTTTAAATTATGAAAACAATATTGCTGTCTGTTGCTTAGAGAATGCTACAGGAAAGAGTTTCAGTTAATAACTAGTATAATAAAAAAACTAATACAAAAAAAAGGCAAACATCAAGTATTGCAGAATTCTCTGAATATTATAGGTCTATAAAATAGACTTTCAGTGTTTTTGACTTGTGATTTTTCAACAAATCAGCTGAAATTGCTTGCATCCCGCAGGATGAAACAAGTAGTGGGGAAAGTAAGGCTAGTCAGGTTCTGCAGAAACCATTTTTCTCACATTATTGAGTTTTGCCTTCCAGCTGAGGTCATGTGAAGGTACCTACACATTAATTAAAAGTTACCACAACCAAGGAGTATTGCACTGGAACAAACATCATGCCCGTTCCTCTTTCACCACACCCTAATCCACTCACCCATTTGTGTTACCTGCTGTTTATAACAAATAGGGCTGGATAAAAGACGAGCTGAATAAGCCAGGAAGAGTTGATATAATTTTTACAGCAATGGAAGATTTCAGTTTGTATGGCTGGATTGTCTGTGGGTTTTATTCCTTGTAACTATAATACATATTTTACAGAAGGAAGTATTCACCACATACAGCATTTTGCTGTTTTGAAAATATATAGCTTTAAACCAAGGAAGATGTCAAGTTACCAGGAAATGCTAATTCAATTTGCATAGCGTATGTTCTTCCTAGAACTATAGTTTCCAGTAGAACCATATTACAGTAGGTTAAGAACCCAGGCATCAATTAACTTCATAGTATCTGAATCCCAGGAGGCATTGTTAGAAACGTGCCAAGTCGTTCCCTGTGAATCATTTTCACCACCACAGCTGGAATGGGTCAGAATCTTTGGGAGGATAAGCTTCCTGCTTATCTGAAAAATATCATAATTCTTTGTCAGGTCTATGAGAAAATGATTATTGTAAGGTAAGATGTATCGTAAACCCCTACAGGTAGAGAAAAGTGATTAAACAACACTTGAAAGCATTTTTCTAACTCTAGTGATTCACAAGAGCTCAGAACTTCAATTCATGTAAATGTGATTACTTATCATGCCTTTCTGTATTTTCAGCCTTGACCTAATTTTAGCAGAATCTGACTCATTTTTCAGGGAGCAGGCTAACAGCACTATTCCGTCCCAAATTACAGAAAGAAATTTCTCTCATTCCTACATATATAGACTGGGGACAAAACCATTAGTATATTTAAGTATTGTGACCATTTATGAAAACCCTCATAAGAAGATACCTAAAGAGAGGAAAGAATATTTTCTTTTGCCTAAAGCAGATACATATCTACACAAAGGCAAGAGCAAAAGACCTCCTTGCTGTGGAAAGGCTAGATCAAAAAGGCTATATTTATTGCTGAGACAAATGCTTCACACAATTGTAATATATGTTAGCAATATGGAAATAGTAATCTAGTGATGAAGGAAAGAAATGTGAGAGCACCTAACCTTGGCTCTCATCACTCATGACCTAATCAAATGAATTCTTGCCCTTGCCTATATCGTTGAATCCTGACTGAATGGTTCAGCTAATTCTGTGCTTGCACAGATATTTCCAGCTGGTTACGCGATGATACATGAACTTAGAGGAGGCACAGGAGGAAGAGCAGATGTATATTTTGAATTTGACCTCATAAAAGCCTGTTCCGGGGTGGGGGTGGGTGGGGGGAGAAAAAAAGAATTCATTCAAATGTATCCACTTAGTACAGGAGTCCCAGTTAAGATATAGAAACCATGATGGTTTGCAAACCTACACAAACATTTGTCCCAGGACTTCCTCTAGGAGCTAACTGAGCTGCAAAGGGATTTCCATAAATTTGTGATGCTCAGGGACTCTTGAACCCAGGCAAACTATACTTTTGGTATTTGCTCTATGGCAACTGTAAAACTCTGCCAAGTAATCTCCAGAAAACTTTGACAGCTGGGAGGATCTTTGACCTAACCTGAGCAGCTTTATTATAGTAATATCATGAGATTTAATCCTGTTAACATTGCTGTTTAAATCCTATGAAAGATGACTACCATACATAAAAGACGTGATATGCTCTCTCTAAAAGATGAGGGTGGCTTTGAATCTGAACTTTTAACTCTATTTGTGTAGGAAGACAGAGAAGATTCACTGTTACATCATTCCCTTCTCTGTAATGGACAGGAACTATAGGGTCTTGAGAATGTACTATTCTGTAACAAAACTGTCTTATCAGCAATATATAAATATGGAGTAAACACCTGCAAATCTCAATGGGTTTTATACATATTTGTATAAAATATGAAAATGAAATCAATTTAAGTATTAGATTGTGGAATATGCCTTGGTACAGATTACTAGCAGCTGGAAATAATTTCTGATTATCTTCAGTGTATAACTTATATATTATTATTCAAAAAGTCAACATAATCTAGCCAGTGAAGCAAATGAAGATGGTATCAGTGACTTTAATCATCTGAGCATATCCTGCATTACTTTGCCAAATTCCTTTGCGAAGTACTCTTAGAAGTGTTTGTGGAGGTGGGGAGCTTGATCATTAATGGCTTCAGCTCTGACACCTGGAAAAAACTTTATTTTGTGCATGCAATTAACATTCTCATTGTTGCGTGGCAGTAGTTTGAAGTGGACTGTGCATTCCAACATCAGGGAACTGAGAAAATATAGCTGGTAATTCATAAATTAAGCATAACAACAGCATGGTAACTGAACACCCATGGTTTTTCAAGCAACCACACAGATCAAGACATGAAGATGAATCATCACCGCCAGTTTTGCATGACCTCTAAAATGCCTCATTAGAACTAGGAAGACTGCAAGTGAACAGAAATATAGTGGGAAAATTGCTATCCAAGAACAATTGGACTAGAGACAACTTTTAACTCGTTAAAAATCATAGACACTTGAGTATCCTGTTTGAAAGTAAAAGAAACTAGGGAAATAGTCTCTTCCTGGGGGACATATGCAAGGCTTTGAGAAACTTCAAGTGTGAGCATTACTTAGTTTCTGATCACACTTTTTCTAGACATAAAAAATTTTGGATTTTTAACATTCTCTTAAAAAAGGCCAAAAGTTTATGTCCAAACCCTTGAAATTTCATGAAAAATCAAGCTCAAATTTTTTCCCATAGTTTTTCTTTTGTAATACACTACAGCTAGCTTACAGGGCAGTGAAAGTACTTAAAAGTTTTCTGTTGATGAACAAGCCTGTACCCTGATTCTAATGTTCCTTCACTTCCAAATATAACTTCCTAAATTTCGCTGCCACTGACCCTGTTATATCTCCTAAAAAATCAAAGTTAATGGATTATTACCTTTGCTGATGACTAAGATATTTTCCAAATTTACTAAGATGATGGAAAGAGCAAAGAAAATTCGAAATTACTTTTAACTTTGGCAAATTGCTTTTAACTGAGATAATATTTTATCCTGCATGACCATCAGTCCCTTGAAGTACACGGGAGTTTCTAAATGTGAAGGTTATGCATTTATTTGCTGTCTGTTTAAGCAAATGCTCTGTTTTTACTTCATAAATGAACAGCAGGGAGGATGCTGACTACCATTTGCTACCTCTGCCTCATACAGACTCCTCATCAAGCAAGAGACGGAAGTAAAGGATGCCAAAGAGGCCGAATCCAACACACATAGGTTTATATTAACTTCCAGTACTATCATCAAGCTACTTTCCAGCACAGCAGTAAGAAGAGAGGTGAGTTCCATGCATGGCTCCTCCTCCATCTTCTTCTTTGACCATCGAGCCCAGTACCACACCCAGACTTGCATCCTGGATCACAGGACAGAGTTTGGCAGCTGATGTGACCACAGACCAGGGGCAGAGCATGCAACACACTGAAGGACTTCTCTAAAAGCTTCCTAGATTGTAGATAGAAGAATAAGATTAGAACAAATGTTCACTGTATCTTCTTTAATTTCAGTGTGATCTGAATCACCTGAAGTACTCAGATGTGTTAGCAGACTACTGAGTCTTAAACCTCCAGTTAAGTGCAGGTCACCTCTTTAAATCTCTGTGTACAAAATATGCTTTGTCAGGCAGGCCAATAATCCAAATCCCTTAACTGAAGTAATCTTAGGTTTATTTCAAATGCAAGAATGAAAAACCAAAAATTGATTTTTCTGAACATTAGCATTAAAGGGTAGTCAAAGAATGAAATTTGTTTGAAGTTCATGTGAATAACAATTACAGCACTGAGTTTAATCTTTTTTTAAGCCCATTTACTTGGAAAATGAATTTATAACAAGCTGTTAAGTCCCACAGGATATAATAAATTATTGCTTTCTCTACAGTTTTGGATGTTTTCTCACCCTTCATTGCCTTTATATATAAAATTCATAGCACAAAACCTTCAATAAGTAACAGAAAGTGTAATTCTATGAAAGAAAGTATTAAGTGGTGTGCCTTACATGGATATCAAAAGGAAATATTTTTGCCAAAAATTCTTTTCCTGTTTTAAAGAAAGAACAGATAATCTAAATATTTCATGGACATGTCCCCTCAGAGCACAGACTCCATTTAGCCATCCAAATGGATGCTGAGATCAAAAGGTGAGTTGCATGCATTACATGCAGATGTTGAGTCGGCAGCTCTCGTTTAGTCTGACAAAGATGTATTCATGAGAATGGGATGAAAAGACCATTTTGCACATGATTACAATCACTGGTGGTGAAGAATTCTCCTCATAAATAAGGACTTCCCCTCAGGCTGCATGGCAAACAGCTGGACCTGTACAAAAAAATTTATTAAAATCTTTACAAGATGCTGGAACACTACCCTGAATTAAGGTTTCTGCAGATACTGCCTTTCACCCCTTGCTTTCTGTTTAATTAGCCCTACTGAGATGCAGAGTACGTTAACCAAGGCAGAGCACAGTGCTAATGTGCTGCCTTGTGATATGCAAGCATATCACTGAAGAAAGAAAAGGTTTCCCTTTTTTCCCTAAAAGTGAATTCTCTGAGTTATTCACATTCCACCACAAATTATAACTAGGGATGACCAAGGAAAGTAATGCACTCAGAGGAAGAGTGAATCCTTTTGGCAGAGGCAGGGACAGAAACATTGCCCTTTTCCCTAAATCAGAATGGTCATTTAAAGGGGAAAAAGGTGACTGTACAGTTCATTTCATTGAAAGACCATATTCATGCTTTTCTTAATTCCATTTGTGCTTGAAAATGTTGATTTACAGACATTTGTTAAACCAGGAGATGCTTGTTTATCTATATATGGCAGCTGCAAGGAGCAAAGCAGGTCACAGCCCCATTCTGCTAAACACTATTTAAAGATATAGCAAACAACATTCCCCTCCCTGAAGTCATTAGAGTCTAAAACAAATGTTAATAGAATAACCTTCTAAATACAATTTATGTGCAGCAACTCAAAGCATTCTATTTTAAGAGAGACATTGGAAGGAAAAAATTGCTAATAAGGCTACATCTACACAGAAGGTTGCAGGAAGAGATGAACTATGCCTGTTGATGCTCTCAGCTGGATGTTAGCCAGCTCTGGCCTGGAGTAACCAGGCCATGTCAGCCTAGCATTGTGGTAGTGGTAAAATCCTTCAGCTCTTAGCAAGACTTGTTGGTGCTGGAGCTACTGATTCATACAATGCAATGACTAGGGCAAGGCCACTCAGTGCATCAGAGAGGACTGAAACGGGAGCTATGCTTGTAAAGGTAGATGATGGTAAAAGGGTTACCTCAATACTGCTTTACAGGAACATTCTTAATGACACAGGAACTCTGAAGCTGTTGCTAACCTTGCACCTGCATGCTCCAAAGCTGTATAGCCGTCGTCTTGCTTCTCTTTTGTAGAAAGACAATATTCCTATGTAGACAAGGATTCAGAAAAGGACATCAAAATAATTTTCTCTCACTTGTTTTAGTTGAGTGGTGTTTTTAGACTAGGACCTGTCTCTACATTTGCCATCTTTTATTAAGACAAGATGCACACAAAGTGTTGTAAATGTGATAAATATCACAAAAACCAAGTTTGGGACTGTGTAGAAACCATCTTTTCCTTTTCTAGAAGGAGATGTGAAAACGGATGTGAAGGTTATTAAGGACAAGTTGCAGTGTCTCAACTCTCCTTGCTGTTCCTTCTCCTCCAATTTTGATTACAGATGAAGGCAAAAAAAAATCCCAAGACAAAAAAGCATAGGAAATGTTCAACATGTAGAATGAAGCAATTGGACTCACTACAGATGGCAGTATCTTGTGGAGATCAAACATGCAAGAAATTTACTACAAAGGAATTTGTTCTCATGCGGTCAGTGGTGCAGTATCATCATATGATTATTATCGAGATATGTAGTGAACTGAAATCTAAGGTATACTGAGTTACCTTTTCTTAATTAAACTTTTATTTGAATAGTGTAAGATCAAAGCTAATCCCAGCCTTGCAGTTTGCTGAATTTGCATCCTTCTTACGGAAAAAAAAAAAAAGAGGGGGGGGAGGGGAGGGCAGGCAGTGGAAAAAAGGGGAAAAAGGAATATATACAGTATCTACATCTACAGATCAAATACTTCCTCTGCTCTTGTTTCACTCCCAAAGAAGTAGCTGCCTTCACGTCTAGACAGAAGTGGATGTAGGGCAACCTTGACTGAAAAGAATAGAGGAAGCTGCAAAGCAAAAGCACAAACAGATGGATTGTCCATCTCTTTCCCATGTTCCTCCTCTACTTAACCCATCATCCTTGTCTGAAATTCTTCCTTTGGAAGATGACAAACCTCATTACCACTTTGGGGAGTATCTCTCCCTCTTTCCTGTCATTTATCCACTTCCATTCTTCTTAAACCTCCTCTCACTCTTGTGATACCTTTGAGGTTGAGGAGTCTGCAGAGCTGACTGTCAGCATTAACACTGGGCTAAAGTTGCCTTAGAGACAATTTATGTATGCCCAATGGTGACAGACCTGAGTGTCCCTGAGTACCTGAGCTGCAAGTAGAGAGAGATCTGGGAAGGGTCTTATAAGTCTTATATCAAAAGTAAAACATTTAATCCTGATTTAGGGGCAGAGGGACAGATGGTTACATTTCAATTATATCAGCAGTAGAAAGTTGCGCACTTATTAGTAAATAAAGAGACCTACACTACCTGTCTGTGTCAATGCTGACCACTCTTTTGGCAAGTCTTCCAAATCCCACCAGAAGCCATGGGGAAATATTACCAATGACTTAGGTGAGGTCTGCATCAAGCAACCGAATTTGCACATGTTCTTTCACGCACTAGAAGGTATCATTGTCTTTCAAACACTGCCTTACACCGCCAAATGCTAAGATAAAAATTGAAACAGAAAATCTATGTTCCCCAAGTATATCAATAAAAGAGAAGTCTTGGTGCATCTTCATTGTTGTGTGAAGTCACCATGGAGATCATTACTTCAAAGACAGTTTACAGGTATCCACCTACATTTTTCTGCTGAGGCAGATGTGGCTGTATTTGTATAATAACTCTGAATTTTGTCTTAGCCAAACCAGGCTATAAGTTTCTCTGTTGTTCAAAAATCTGTGGTCAAGTCCAGGCAACTAATCATTTATGTGCATATGATCACCTAATTTGGTCACATAATCATAAGGGGGTTTTTTTTCTCATACATAAGATTATCAAGGATTTAGGGTCAGCAATTTCAGTTAGTCGAATGAGGCCTTGCTGTCACAAAGTATATTCATGATTAACAAAGACAAACCTTCTTTCAAAATTACATCATGTCTTCAACTTTTGTATGGTTACAAGAGGAAATAGTTCAAAGAAGCTATGAAGCCTTTTAGGTACTGCTAACCCTTTAGTAATCCACTCACTCTTTTTAGTCTTAACAGATTCATTTTAACTTTGCATCTTTCAGGCTGCCAACCATTCCATCCTCAATCATCACAAATACCAAGCCACATTAAAGCTATAACATAAACAAGACAGCAAGGCATGATTAATGGCCACATTCAGACGGAACAGTTCCCAGCAACAATATGAAATCAAGAGACTTCAGTTAAACTGTTATGTAACATTTTCATTTCTAATGTGCTATAGCAAAAAACAACGAAGCAGTAAGAGATACTGAAAAAGGTAAATAATTACCTAGCTGCTTCAAAACCATGTTAAAAAAAAACAAAACCAAGCTTAATACTGGTGCTTCATAATAACAACTACTTACCTAGGTAAAAAAAAGACAAAACACCATTACATACACAGAATACACAAAACAATGTGAGACAAACTGGATTGGATTTCTTCAAAATACAAGGACAGCTGGACATTAAAATACAACATATCTGACTTACCATAATTTGCTTCTTGTGAATGTAACCCTCAGAAAAATAACTACTTTGTTTTACATGAGCACTTGCAAAGAAATGAATTAGGGACAAACTCTGAAGTATCATCTCCAGAACCTCTGCAAGATGTTTTCATGCTTCACATCATAAACCATTTTACCCTTATCTATTGCCATGTGCAGAAACGTATGCATTAGTGGTTTCAAGAAAGCTGTCATTACTATCCTGCACGCAATAGTTAGGTCCCTTGTGTAACATTCTTTTGCTGACTTGCGATACTGCATCCTGTGATCCAACTTTTGATGCTTTCAGCTGTTTTATGCAATATGTACAGAACAAGGCTTTTTCAAGGCCAGATAATTAGTTAGATAGCCATACTTCTTGCTGGTGGTACAAGTGTCACAATTTTTTTTTTCCTATAATACTTTTAATTCATTAAGACAGTTATGACAGGGGCTTTGCCCTCAGCATCAAGGATGGAATGACAGATTTGACTTTATAGTGCCCATGAGAATAGACTCTAAAATCACAGAATAACTCCATATATATACATATATAAATACACACACACATACATTTCTCTTGTATAATGCACATTCTGACCTTTCTCTTCCTGTGCACTCCAGGCCTTGATCTAGTGTTATTTCGACCTGAGTTTTTTGTGAGCAGGGGTGATCCACAATGGTGAGAGAGTGCTTAACATTGAGTTCATTAAGTGATCTCAGTTACTGAAGTTAAGGACATGAACAAATTAGGTACTTAAGCTGACATTGTAGGTTTGATTAAATGTTTTGTCTTTGAATGACTCAGAGTGAGTATATAATTAAAAAATTAAAATAACTTTTAAAAGTCTTTCTGGCATCTTGGTTTGCTTCAATTTTATGAGAAGCCAAAATAATAACATTAAATAATTAATATTCTCCATGTTTCACAAACGTTATGCCACTGACCTTTGACTGTCCATTTGCAAGGCAGATAAGGAGGCATCATTATCTAAAATATTGAATTGCTTTAGGCAGGTTTAAGAATAAGCACACCATACTCTGTAGCACAAGGTTGGGTTCCTAATGTTATGTTTGCCTCTATGTAGTCTACTCTTCGTAAAAGTTATGAGCACCACTCAGTAATACATATTTTAAAAATAAACCTATTTTGATGATGAGAGTAAAAGGTAGATTAAGGTGCTGAAATTTAGGCTATCAGTTTCAGTGCCAGGTGCTTTATTCCAAGCCAGAGCAGAAAAAGACACAGCCAAATGAGAACACTGTAGAGAAACAGCTGGATTCCTGCAGAACTGCTGCTGTCATTACATCAGACTTTCTCTCCCAGTCTCTAACAAAGACAATTGCAGCTACTTACCCATTTTAAATTTCTGAGAAAGGAAAATGAATTTATATTTGCAAGTTAAATGTGGGTGAATATTTCAGAGGCCATGCCTGTGATGAAAAAGCTTTATTAACTTTTCTGCAATATATAAATGCAGAGATAAAGTCACCTTCAGGAAGACAACTTGTGATTTGCTTCAATTCATACTGGCTTACACACTATGAAAAGAAAATATGTTCTGTTTCTCACTAGCTTACTTTTCTCTATCTCATTCTTGTTCTCTTTTTATATGGAAATTACATTATAATCAATAGGCAATGGCATTTCCACAGTCACATTACAGAGAATGTGTTTGAAGCATACACAAAAAAGCTCACAACATTTCAGGTGCTCTAAGTGTTGCAATATCTTGATATCAAGATAGTGAAAATACCCTTAATTCTTACATCTGCTCTGGAGATTTTTGAAACTGCTGTAGCAAGTGACTGGGATACCAACGTCTTCTAAGGTTTTGCTACTGGGTTACCCACTTGGTTTAGAAACTGAACAGTTCCAGATTATGCCCTTCGCAGCATCCACTGTACATATCTGGAAATGAGGACTCATGGCCATAATTTTCCAGCTACTCCAAACTTTTAAATAAGCCCTTGAAAAAAAAGACATTTGAGAAACAAATTTCTCTGACATAGTGTAGCAAGCATCACTATTCGTCCTGGTATTTTTCTCTACTTTGCCCTCATGTCCCACATCAATTCAAGCAGACTTAAAAACCTATATCCCAATTTTATACGTTTTAATCTTGAAATGGAATAGACTTCATTATTTCAGCTGTGATCTGAAAGTAAGAGAAAAGGCATTTCTTAGAATTGCAATTGCAAAGAGCTTCGGTCAAAGGTAACAAATATGATTTTTAAAGTGATTTTACCTTAAGCTTATGAGGGAAGGAAATGTGCTAGATAGGAATTTTTTTGAACTCCCTTTTCCTGTCAGTTGCAATGTTTCAGCACTAGTAAAAATAAATGAGTATTTATGCAATCACACACACAGAATCACACAGAATCACTAAGGTTGGAAAGGACCTTCAGGATCATCAAGTCCCACTGTTAACCCAACACAACACCACCATGCCCATTAAACCATGTCCTGAAGCACCACATCCACACGTTTTTTGAACACTTCCAGAGATGGCAATTCCGCCACCTCCCTGGGCAGCCTGTTCCAGTGCTTGACCACTCTCTCGGTGAAGAAATTTTTCCTAATATACAATCTAAACCTCCCCTGGCGCAACTTGAGGCCAATTCCTCTCATCCTATGACTAGTTATTTGGGAGAAGAGACCAACACCCATGTTGCCATAACTCCCTTTCAGGTAGTTCAGAATCACAGAATCACTAAGGTTGGAAAGGACCTTCAAGATCATCAAGTCCAACCATTAATCCAGTGCCACCATGTCTCCTAAACCATGTCCTGAATTGCCACATCCACGTGTTTTTTGAACACTTCCAGAGACGGTGACTCCACCACCTCCCTGGGCAGCCTGTTCCAATGTTTGACCACTCTCTCAGTGAAGAAATTTTTCCTAATATCCAATCTAAATCTCCCCTGGTGCAACTTGAGGCCATTTCCTCTTGTCCTATCACTAGTTACTTGGGAGAAGAGGCCAACACCCTCTTCACCACAACCCCCTTTCAGGTAGTTGTAGAGAGCGATGAGGTCTCCTCTCAGCCTCCTCTTCTCCAGACTGAACAACACCAGGTCCCTCAGCACATCCTAATCAGCGTCTTCAGATGAAACTATTTTCCAGTGATATACAAACCTGGTGCTATTTCCACTTCACCTCTTTGAGTACACTGCCTTCTGTGCTCAACGGGGCATCTGGAGTTAATGTTGCTGATTTCACCACATTGTACCTCCATTCTTTGCATTAATTCAAAGCTCATGCGTCCTCTGCCCCTTTTACTGACTCCCATCTATGCATATAATACCAGTGTGGCACATCCCTGCTGGAGTCTGTACAGTAACAGGACATTATTCTCTGACAATACAGCACTGTTTCTTGGCAACAAAAAGGAAAGTGAAGTGAACATTACTGAGAAATAGTCTATCTACAGCACCTGTAGCCAATGGGATCCACAAGACATCTGTGTGCATCTAGTCCTAACCCAGAGTTTTATCATAGCTATTAACATCAAACAGATTTTTCACATCTTTATGTGCTACCCAGGTAATGAAATGCTGTTTTAACTGGTGCAACTACTCCATGAAAAATGATACAATAAAATACCACTAGTCCTTTGCCTTTTGTTGTTTTTATATTAGCAGACTAGTAAGTTTATCTCCTTTTCTTATTATCACTGAAAAATGAGAGTTAAAAGTAAAAAAGTTAACATTGCAAAGTTCCCAAACTATTCAAAAAAAGTGAGATTTCTCAAGTGCCATTGAGGGCATAATTGCAAAGTAACAAGATTACATGAGTGAGAATTCACCTGGAGTCTTGTTACAGCACAAAAAAACCCACATAGTTTTCCATTTCAAACTGATTTTCAGATTGACACAGATGAGCATTTGAAAGCTAGCTATGTATCACCTGGGAATAACAGACCAGTATCAAGCTTCATACTGTATTTGCAAGACTGCATTTCCTAACATCAGTGAAATATATTTGTGTTGGTGCAGGGCTGTTTTTCACCCATGTTGTCTTCCTGAGTATTGTCTTGGATACATTTCTCTGACTTGTCCCTTATTTAAAAAGTCACGCCTGGAAAATGTTTCATTGTATTTTTATTACACAGTTTTCCTGCTTCGTATTATGAATCATTGGAACTATTTTTTTTTTCTTTTAATACCTGTAACTTTTTTTTTAAAAGCTAGTACTGCTGAGAGTCTCAGAAAGCTTCCTCTTTTTATTATTGGGCATGTTGTCGGTGTCCTGGACAGTTACCTGACCCTGACCAGAAAAAAGGCTAAGCAACAAAACACTAAGACCTTGACCCAGAGGACACTTGGCAAGATCAAGAAAAATCCTTTCATTTTAAGAGAAGGGTATGTACACATACATTGACTGGAGAAAATTCTTTATTAATAAGTCCAGTGTAAAAGTAGGTGGAGAGACCTACTTTAAAACTCTATAGAATGACATCTGCCATTTACACAAAAAATTTAATGGTAGTTAACAAAAGAACAAGAACAAATACCATTTTAAGAATGGTACTTCAAAAAGGACTCTGATATTTGTCATTTTTCACTGCCTCCCACACAAAGCAAGGAGGATTTGAAACCTGTGTCAGCATTCCATCCTTAATTTCACTTTCTGATCATGCTCTGGGGTGACAATCCAAGCATATTTCCTGAGAACTTTTACAGAATGACTTCCAGGGCATAACACCAGTTTTAATGACAGTTCTTAGAACATTATAATAAGGACAATTTCCCTAACTTGAAATGTTACTGGGGAGTCTCTGCAAATGACTTTTTTGTTCACTAACAGGGGCAGCTCTCCTGATCTTTCAGTGCGAGCCTGATAATCACTGACCTGTGAGTTGCTGAATGGTTTGGTTGAGTGCAATCGGGTCTGAAAACAGGACCCAGCTCAGTGAGATTTAAATGAGATTCACTAAAGAGAAGCATAATGATAGATAGATAGATAGATAGATGGAAGAGAATTTCCAACAATGTTACAAAAGGACTTAGAAAACATTAAGATGATCGTTCCTAAAGTGGTTTGCAGAAAGCCCACATCTGTGTTACACCTGCTCATTGCAACACAATTTGCTTATAAAGTTAATACTTTGCATTTTGATAACTTGCTAATTGAAGAATCCCTTCATCCTTTAAGAATACAAATTACAGCCTGATGCTATGACTTGTTAAATGACAGGTGTTTGGGGGACAGTTACCTAACAAAACTCTTTTTTTAATTTCACCTAACTCTTACATTAGAAAGCTTATGATCTTAATGTGCTCTAATACTAAAATTCTATAAAAGTCCTTCATCTGCTAGTATGATAAATTGTTCATCAACACATAATAATAACTTTAGTGTAAGCATAAACTGAGCTAGCTTTTTGACTGCTTTGACTCAGTATGTCTAATCATACAATTTCTTAGATGGTTTCAGGTTTCACAATGTGGCACTAATTGTTCTGAAATTGCTTCATTTTAATTGCTGGCATTTCTGTTTTAACGTTAAATCAAACTGTATTTCCATTAATACAAATAGCAGCTGGGAAGAAGACAATGGGATACCTCACCTTAATTAGGTGAGGAAAAATTAATCCAAAGAAAGACAATATAATTACAACAAAACAACTTCTATGAGGTACTTTAGTTTCATATATTATTACTCCATACAAGTTGTGCCTGATTTAGTGTGCCAGCTAAGTTTTTATTATTCATCTTAAATTACATATATTAATGAAAAAAATAAGATAAGATTCTACATGTACAGCTGATCTTACTGACCAATTCCTGCATGCCAGTCTGATTAAATAATGATTTCTCTTTGCAGGTACTGCGGCATTCCCACCTATCTTAGAATCATAGATTCAGAGAATCATTAAGGTTGAAAAGGACCTTTAAGATCATCAAGTTCAACCATTAACACACCACCACCATGCTTGCTAAACCATCTCCTGAAGTGTCACGTCTACACATTTTTTGAACACATCCAATGATGGTGATGCAACCACTTCCCTGGCTAGCCTGTTCCAATGTTTGACCACTCTCTCAGGAAAGAAATTTTTCCTAGTATCCAATCTAAACCTCCCCCGGTGCAACTTGAGGCCATTTCCTCTCATTCTATCATTAGTTACTTCAGAGAAGAGACGAACACCCACCTCACCACAACTCCCTTTCAGGCAGTTGTAGAGAGCGATAAGGTCTCCCCTCAGCCTCCTCTTCTCCAGACTAAAGAACCCCAGTTCCATCAGCAGCTTGTCATAAGACGTGTGCTCCAGACCCCTCACCATCTTCGTTGCCTTTCTCTGGACATGCTCCAACAACTCAATGTCCTTGTAATTGGGTGCCCAAAACTGAACACAATATTAGAGGTGCAGCCTCACCAGTGCTGAGTA
>NW_010539745.1:0-47563 GCF_000687285.1 Phaethon lepturus
CCCGGGTCGTCTGGAGGGACCGCAAAAACCGCAAGCGAAAAGCAGCAGAACGTCCTTTCAGTGCGTTTCGCTCTGGGATGAAGAAGCCGTGGCAAAAAAGTTACCTGCTACATGTGAATGACTTAATTAAAAAAAGCCAAACGACGTTTTTTAAAACCGTAAGTAGAGGCATCCGAGAGTGGTAAAAATAAAAGTTCAGCTAGAAACGGGGCCCCTTATTCTTTTAGAACTGTCACTTGTATAGCCCGCAATATGTCTGCCTGCAGGATTTGAGCAACCTATACGGGCTGTCTCTGGGTGTGGGTGTTTCTCGTAGGGGACTGCAAGTACTGCAAGACGCAGGTGAATGCAGGTTCCTAAGACTCAGCACAAGGTATGTCGCAGGAGCGCCTGGGTTTGAACCAAAGGCTGACGTGTTTGTGCGTGTAGGAGACAGTAAGGGGAACAAACTGCTTCTGTAGCTTACATCTTCCTATAATCCTTTTGTTTCCCATATAATTCTTAAAAGTAAGTTGCAGAAGGCCCATGAATTTGCAGCTGAACACAGCACTTGGAACCAGATCATGTACAAGTGGGTTGGTGTAAAACTGAGTTTGCTTCATTTATGTTAATAGGAGCCTGGTTGTTGAAATATATTTGGATGAGTCTTGTTATTTATCTCTTGACCATACAAATGAACAACCATTTTTTCCCCAGGACTGTGTGTGGCTGTCACTTAGCAACAGGTCTGTAGGGAACTTTGCAGATCCACTGCCTCCCCCATTCCTAAGAGTAGAAGGAATAAATGAGCTAAGGAGTAAGTGAGCAACTAATAAAAACAGAACCCATGTTCTTAGGCAGAACCTAGAGTTAAAGATAGAGGTGGGAACAAGACTATTACAGTTGTTTTGAAAAATAAATTTTAATGCAATTGGGTATAAGGGGGTTTGTATCAAGCGGTCTCTAGAAAGTTCCCCAGTGTGCTCTGTGGTTGGGGGGGCGGGTTAAGTGTTCTGAAAGAAAGTAATTATGTTGTTGTTTACTGAGTAATGGTTGCAGGTTATTTTGCTGTGTTATGTGTTATAACCTTTCACACTGAAACCTTCTAGGCCTTCTGGGTTCCTAAAGAGTGACTTTGTTTTGTTGTGTAAGGCATAACCTTAGTAAAGCCAAATGTTGACAGTGTAGATTAAGCCATAACCCATCTGAAAATCTAGTACTAAGACTAGAATTTGGCCTAATGACAGTAATACAGGAAAGGTGCTTAAGCACTGTTTATTTTATGGATCAGCATTAGCAAAAAGAAAAATCCACCACTGCAAACTTGGTCTTAAATCAGTGTGTTTAAATTTGTCCTTAGGAGTTGCCTGGTTGTGCAGGTAAAATTCCAATACACAGCAATGAGCTTTGATAAAGACATTCTCTTGATAAGATAGGTGATATAGTCACATACCTGAAGGATGGTCAAAATCTTCCGCTCTCAAATTCAGAAGTATTTTTGTACAACTCTGTCAGCCAGGATCAGGGCCTGTTGTCTGTTCTGCATAAAAGGCAGTCCTGCCCCAGCAAGGTTATAAAGTAGGGATAAAGGAGCAGGAATCCGGAATTGATGCTACAAGAGGGAAAAAAGTGTCTCCAGAGAGAGCCTCCCTTGGGAGAGCGAATATTGACCCAGTGGGCAGTGCAGTGAGCATTAGGTTTTGTCAGCTCAGTGCTTCCTAGAAGTAAAATCAGAAAAAAAGCATGCAGTGTTTGTGGAAAGAATGCAGTGCTTCCTCATTTGTCAGGGAAGGAGGCTATAGACACATGAAGAGGTTATAGTTCCTTACCCAGACCCATCCTAAAGAGAGGATGGGCAGGATTCAGCTTGTGGTCCTTGCTCCAGAAGGGGCGATGCAAGAATCGCACCATTCATGGCCTTCTCAGCGGGTTGAGTTCTTGCACTCCCTTCCCTCAGCAGTACAGCATCTATCTTAAACTTCGTTCTACATCTGGATTTTGCCTCGGAAGCATCCACATGAAGTCTTTATGGCGTTTTTGCTTTCTTCCAAAAATGGCAAGGGGCAAAGAAGTTTTCAAAATGTTCTTTGAAACAGGTTTTCTGAATGTTGTATTTGTAAATGGTCCAGTGATTTAAGGTTCTGTATCAAATTTTATGTTTCCTACCTATTATACAAAAAGCTATAATGCACAAATGGGCTTGATTTCATGCTAGTACTCCCAGCAGTGGTCAGTGAAGACAATTGTATTTACGTTTTCCTGACTATTGGTGGCAGGATGCCCAGCTAAAACTGTTGTTAGTTTACTGTTTATAGTGGAGGTTTGCGCATTAAGGGGATATTAGTTTAGGGGTTTCAGACTCATTGTAGGAGGGAGGGACTTTTGCCAGTTGAATATGATTGTGCAACAGTGTTTTGTTTTGCACACAGATTTTGTTAAAGTTGGGCCTCTTTTTCTTATCCTTTACATTATCACTATGGGAATTTTAGTCCTATTAATCTTCAATAGGAAGTGCATCTATTGGGCATTCCTAGGTGAGGAATGTCCTCTCAGTTTTCCAAGGGAAAATAAATATATGAATGGTGCTACCTTTTCAGATTAGAAATTAATGTAGTGCTGGAATGGCTGTTTCACAACTGGTTTCACTCCTCTCTCTGTTTCAGACCACAAAGAGTTACTGCTTTGATAAAGCATTTAAGCTCAAATATGAAATCACATCAGATCAAACGATAACAGAGTGATTGGCTCTTCTTTTATTACTGTTGTACCTAGAAACCACAGTCCTAGACTGAGACACTGTTGTGCTAGGCAAGTATTATTAGAGACCATTTTCTACGGACTCTATAAGCAGTGCTGCTTATAAGTATGCCAGACTAGCTTTTGATTATCCAAGAACAGAGCAAGTTAGTTGTCAAAGCAAATTCAAATGCACCTTCTCAAAAAGAGTTCAGTGAGCGGCTATTACTGTAGTACGTAAATAGATTTAAGAGAGAATGGCAGCATTTACATTGTTAATCTTCTGAAACAATGGAAAGAGAATAGCATTGCAGTTAATCTCTTGTGATACAAAAATGAACTTTCCAGCTTAGCCTTCGTATTGGAAAGAAGGGAAAAATAATTACTAAATCTGAGTATTTACCCTGTTGTAGTAATGGTCTCCTGGATTCCACTACACTTACTGATGGGATCATGTAGATCTAAATTTAATCATCTGTTTTTTGAGTGCAGTTAATGCACCAATGTAAGTCAGAACAGTCCCTGCTTGACAGCACTAGCATTCATAGTAATTTGTTAAGTAATTAAGAGCCACTACCTGAAAACTATTAATAGCAGGGGGTTTTTGCTACTACTGTTTGATGAAAGTGTCAAATTGACTGAGCTAATGAAGTAGTGGTATTTGGAAATCAGGTGTCAGTTTACCAGGATGTCCAGGTTGTCTTTCTGAATTATGTGGTGTTAAACATTTCCATTTCAGAAAAACAGATGCCTATGCACTTTTTAGGAAGATGGTATTTGAAAGTATGGTCTAGTGGAATCTCTA
Source organism: Phaethon lepturus (assembly GCF_000687285.1). Taxonomy (NCBI): domain Eukaryota; kingdom Metazoa; phylum Chordata; class Aves; order Phaethontiformes; family Phaethontidae; genus Phaethon; species Phaethon lepturus. The sequence goes on from NW_010539745.1 coordinate 3,521, forward strand.
TCTTCACACACAAAAATATGGCCAACCAGAGTTACTATAGGAAAATGTTAATTATGCTGATTTCATCACTATACCTTAATATTATTTTGTTTCTTAGAAAATGTATTTCTGGCTCATGAAGACATGACAGCAGAGGAGCCTTGCAGCTTGAATCTTTGCTGTGAGCAAAACTAATATACCATCAAATTCTCATTTCTGTAAATTTTGAGATCTTAGAAGGCAGTATGAATCTTGCTACGGTCTTTAAGGGGATTTTCAAAAGGCTATGTATGAATCAGGTGCTGAATTCTGCAACTTCAGCAATCTGTGTCCAAGCACAGCAGAGCCACTGAAGAATATAGCATTAAATTTGATTCAAAGTCAAAGGTGGGCTTTGATAAGTTGATTCCCCAGTGATATTCCCTGATTATCGCAGTGATAATTTTGTGAACTGTCACATTGAAATAAAATCATTTTATTGTCAAATCTTCAAAGACTTTGCAATGTATTTGGTAAAGTTTCTAAGTAATTCCATTGCAAAAGCAGGAGAGGGGAAAGAAAGTCCACTGACTGTCATTGACTGTCATTTTTAATTTTGCTGCTCAAATCTTGTCTGAACTATGGCACATGTGATAAGGTTCCCTTTGGTTGCCTCCCTCATCTGCTGGCTAGCAGTGACTCAGCAGACAGCTTTGGTTCATTAATGTTGGCAGCATTCCAGAGTTTCTGGTGTTACAAAGATAAACTGTTTGAGAACACCTAAGGCACAGGGTTTTCTTTGGGTTTTGATCCGTTGCCATGCTTCTTACGTTTAATTTCAATACTTTTTTTTTTGTGGCTGTTGCGAGTGAAATCTCTTCTCTTTCCCTTCTCTTTTGCTGTGGAGAGCTAGAAGTAGAGAAGACTTTGAGAGCTTGTTGGGCCAGCCCTCAGCTCAAAGGCAGGACAAACAGGTTCTGCAAAGTAATGATCCTGAATCCATAATTAAGCTTGAAAAAGGTCTTCCATGCCAGGCTCTCTTTTTCCCCTTCCAAATTACATGGTTGGCAAAATTAAAAGTGGTACTTGAAATTTAGTTGGAATTTCCCTCCCTCCACCTCCAATGTCTAAAGATACAGCGATTCACTGCGTGTTGTAGGAATGGGATCCTTGAGACAGGAAGCTCTGAAACTCATCTTTATTGCATTTCACCTTTAATACTAAAAGTTCCAGAAGTTCTTGCTTTTTTCCAATATGCAAGCCCCACCCCCTTCTGGTTCAGGCAAAGTTTTTCCTCACGACTAAATTTAGAGCTGGAAAGCTCTTTAATGTACAGGATGAGAGGATCAGGTTAATTGTCAAGATAAGTCCAGGGTCACCCTAAATATTAATGAGAAATGTGACCAGGATTATAAAATAAAGGGGGAAATGAACCTATAGAATTTGCAGAAGTGATAAAATAAGCTTATTATGAAAGAAAAAATCTGACATTTTATACCTGGGTAGGTGTTAGATAGCTGCAGATGACAGGAGACTTGAAGGTATTAAGCAGAAATAGCATGCTGAGGAGAAGAACATCTGAACACTAGGTGAAAGGCTGGAAACTAACAAAGCAAAGTGTTTTGCTCCAGGGTGTTATAAGGGAGATTGGTGTAGCATGACCGATGACAATGACAGTATGATAACAACAAAGTTAGCATTGCTTTCGATAGGTGATACATATCCAGAAACAGTGATACACGGTACCCATTTGTTTCAATATATGAAGGAACCACTTCCCTTACTTGGCTGCGGAACTGAAAATGGAAGGGCACTGCTCTTTCATCTCTTTCTGTCACCAGCATGGCCATCCATTTTGATTTTTAGATTGGGTGAGCTGTATTTACTTCCAGCTCTTTCAAAACCTCTTTGCCAGTAATTCTGTATTGCTACATACTTTACTCATACTTTGATCCAAGTGTTACAGCAGCTGATGGCTACATGACATTGTCCCAAAAGAAAAAAAAAAAAATCAGGAAGTAAGGATTTCCGTATTCTCTTCCAGCTATTTTGACTGTCCCATAAATTCATAAGCCAAATGGTTAATAAAAGTTTACTGCTTAAGGCTTGCAGGTTTTCCGTAGAAGAATTATGTTTTTCATCATTCACATATCAGTTACAAACCAAAGGAATTAGTGGGGAAGCTAGAAGCACAGGTGTTTCTCATACCCACCTTCCCTGGTGTTTGATTTAATGAACTTCTTAACATTTGTGAGACTAAACATGTGTAGTAATGATGAAAATGGATTATGAACTATGAAGGTAATTTCTGGCGGTAAGTCCATAGCCAACTCAAAGCCACACCCAGCCTTCCTGCTAACAAAGAGAGAGCTAACTAGATTAGAAAATGCAATTAAATGGAAGGTTTTTGAAATCAGTTGTGAGCTCCAGTTAGCCAGTTTCTCAAGGGAAGAAAATTGCTTTTTGTCCTCTTTGCAGAATAATAGTTGCTACAGAGCTGAGCTCACAGCAGAGGAAAGGGGAAGGAGCCCTTCTGATGGCTTCCCTCTTGCAAAGTTTCCTTTCTGTTTTTTTGACATCAGTTTCATAAATGTAGTGTGACTTTCATCTGAGCTAATAAGATAGGATTATTTAATTTACCTTTAGCAAGCAGTAAGTCTATTGCATTTATTTTACTTAATGTGCTATGCAAGTATAGCCTCTCTGATGAACGGAGTGTGGAAGTGGAAAGGAAATGTCTGATACTCGTGTTTCTTTAATTATCCTGAGTGGTCTACATTTGATAGTTGTGTAGTCTGAATCTCAGTGACTCATTGAGATTTAAAAGACTGCAGGACATGTCAGCACAGAACAGAAGTTGCAAAACTTAGAAGTGGTATTGGTGAACCTGTTTTGCCTAATTCTCAGCTTGCTCAATCATTGTGGTTTGAAACATATGGCAAATACAGTTAGGTTCATAAGGACAAGGACAGAATTCAGAATAAATGAAAGAAAAACAAAAAGGGAAGCGGAGAAGTGGTGTGATGGGAGAGCAGGCTTAAAGAGATTTCATTGTGGAGTATATAGGCACACCAGTGAATTTGCATTTGTATTAGGTAGGATTTGTGCAGCAGGGGAAGAGCTAGGATGTACAGAGGTATGTGTAGACTGATGCGTACCACTGGTTTCCCCAGAGTTCAGATGTGCAGGAGAGAGGGAGATGGCAACAGTCTCCTTTCCTCTGAATTAATTTCAAAACCCAGTGCATTACCTAAACCTTCAAAGATACCTTAAGAGCCCCCAAACCCTCCACCTCTTTGATTTCTGCTCAGGCTGTAAATAAAAGCTGACAAATCCAAAGAGAGAAAAAATATGTTTGACAGCTGTATCAGCAGTAGCTTTCTTCACTGAGGTAAACTGAGATACAGTTGTCAGATATCTGCTGGGTGTTTAGACCACTGTTATGTTAAGGAAAGGTGGCAGACAAGTTCATCAGATTCTTAGGCATGTTGAAGTAGTACAGTCTTCGATGTGGAGATCGCTGCTTTGCAGAAGGTTCGAATCTCAAGGGGTTCATTTCAGATACTTCTAAAAATAGAATATTTAGTGTACAGGAGATGTATTTTGCCATGCATAGGCCTTTGTTCTGTAAATTTGCACATACTTGAAAATCTAGTTCTTTAAGGAAGGTGAATACACTTTATGAAACCTTTAGTGGATGCAGTTTTTCCTGGTTAGGAACATAATTATTCATGAGTGTAACAGTTCTACCACAGTTTTTCAAATGCCCAGTTTTTCGCAGTGAGCAGAGGGTTGTGTCAGTCTCCTTGCACTTTAATGCGGAAGCTCTATTTTACGTTACCACACTTTGCGCCATTAATGGTACCAGGCTTAATCTGTTAGTAATTTCAGAAGAGTAATTCCAAAACAGACTTAAATGAAATCATTTCTCTGGCATACATATTTGCTGTATAAAATGATGCCAAGATGTCGTGGTTTAGCCCCAGCCGGCAACTAAGCACCACGCAGCCGCTTGCTCACTCCCCCTCCCCCAGTGGGACAGGGGAGAGAATTGGGAAAAAAACCCCCGTGGGTTGAGATAAAAACAGTTTAATAGGACAGAAAGAGAGAAGGAAACAACAATGATAACAACAATAATAATAATACCAACAAAGGAATGTACAAGGACAAGTGATGCCCAATACAGCAATTGCTCACCACCCGGCAATCGATAGCCCATCCCCGAGCAGCAATTTCCACACCCCGGCCAACTCCAGTTTATGTACTGGGCATGATGTTGTATGGTAGGGAATATCTCTTTGGCCAGCTGTACTGGCTGTGTCCCCTCCCAGCTCCCTGTGCACCCCCAGCCTTCTCGCTGGCAGCCCAGCACGAGAAGCTGGATTGTCCTTGACTACTTAGCAACAACGCAAAACATCAGCACATTATCAACAGTTTCTCATCCCAAATCCAAAACACAGCCTCACACTAGCTTCTGTGAAGAAAACCAGCTCTATCCTGGCTGAAACCAGGACACGAGGTTACAATGGCAAGTAAGCAGTCTGTGTAAAATTATTTTAGGTTCTTGTGTATACTCTAAAAAGGCAACTTGTCTGTATGTTTTAGGTGCCCTAATGCATTGGCTACCCCAAAATACTGCTCTGTCTTGAAATTCAGTATATGATATTACAGCATCAGTCCTTACTGATAACCTCTTATCTTTTTTTTTTCCTCCTAATATATAGAGTGCTGTTCCAGACCCAGTACAGACAAAATGTCCAGCAGGGGTGGAAAGAAGAAGTCAACCAAGACTTCCCGCTCGGCAAAGGCTGGGGTCATATTCCCTGTTGGAAGAATGCTACGTTACATTAAGAAAGGCCACCCGAAGTACAGAATTGGTGTTGGTGCTCCCGTGTACATGGCTGCTGTACTGGAATATCTGACTGGTAGGTTTTGCTGAACAATGTGAAATAGCAGCAGTGAAAGTAATAATACAATCTGAATTTGCACAGGAAAAAAAAAATCCTCTGATTTATAGATTACTACAAAAGGTACAGCTGAAGTAAGTGCTATGCTGATCACACATCTAAGCCAAAATGAAGGTACACCCACCCCTGCCTCACAGCTTTGATGGCTTTTGTGCATTCCAGCACTGGATCTGCTTTGACCTATTGTAAACACTCTTCTTCCACATAGTAGGAATCCATCTGGCTGCCTAACATCAACGTGTATGGACTGGGCCGTCAGCATTGCAGTCCTGCCGGCTCCGATTTTGTGCTCGATGGCTTTGTTTGGATTATAATTGCCTATTAAGCATATACATTCCTCTCAAATAGAGAGCTTCTTGGTGTTTACACAGGGCAGAGATTGCTTACAGCATTGTTTAAACATTTTTGTTCAATTTACAGATCATTTTTGAGACTAAGTATGCTGTTTGCATTTTGTTTGGTTGAGTCTGTGTATAAATGCACACTCGGTTCATCTGCCCTGCATCAACATAGCTTACTTGCTTACATTTGTAGTCCTTTCTCTGTTCCTCTCATCACATCAAAATGAGAACACCTTAAATAATTATCTCATCCTCACAGTACCTTCTTGGAGGACAAAAGTATTATTTTTCCTTCATTTAGAAAGAAGCTTCAAAGGAAGAAAATGCTTTGCCCAAAGACATACACAACCAGATATGCAAGTAAAGATCTTTACATAGCAGTTCTCCTCTCAAATGAGACCCAAAATGTTGCAAGTTTACCTCACAAACAACATTATAAAAGTAGTCTTCTAATGGAAAATTAACCCCAACTGTAATAGCATCATCATACAGGCTTTTTGCAATATTGGTTTGCTTAAAATATAATAAATTTTTTAAAAATGGATAAGAATAAATCACCAGTTCAGTCACACTCGCATGGCCAGATTGACTTACTAGCATAGACATGTAGGCCAGGGAACTAGCAAGAAGCACAAGTGCTAGATGGATTAGTGTTTGGAGACAGATTCTATTAGCATGACTAAGGAAAAGCTTGAATTGGATCTCATTTCTTCTAGCAGTGTTTCTTTTTACAGTGCCTCTGCTTAGGTCAGTGTTCTGGTTGCAGCAGGTTTGAGCATTTCAAGGGACAGTAGTCGTTAAGTTATAACGGTGCGCTGAGTCCTGAGGAAGAGATACAGTTCATTCTTTCGTTGACTTAAGCATGAAGTAGCAAAGCGTGTGGTTTAACTTTGATGGGAATATTTAAAACCAAAGTGACCTGACTCTTAAGACAATTTTAGATGCACCTTATAATGGATATTGACACTGGAGAACAGAAATAGGCTGATTTTTTTTTCTGTAAAGTTTCTTCCTCCCCTAAAGATGAAGATTGGTAACATCAGAGTCTAATTAATAGAGTGCTTGTTTTCTGTAAGATATTCATATTACATTATTGATTTTTTTTCAGCCATCTAATATCTTTTTTTTTCTTCACATGTTTATGTCCATAGTTTTCTTTATTTGGATCTTTTCTCTAAAAGAATGCCTTTAAACTTCATAGATGGCCTTAAAAAGTAACATTTCCTTCAGCTAGGTTCCTGCTTACAGCAATAACAACTCAAATAAAATGCTTCTTAGGGTGAAGGGTGCTTTGAATGCTACCCTTTTAAAGAAACAGAACAATACAGGTGAGCTTAAGGCACTGCTAATGAGCAGCACATGTTATTGGTTAACTGTTTGATTTAAAGTGTTTACTGAGGCAGTGGTGGTTTATGCAGCAAAGAATAGGTTGGGGAAATAAAGGTGTTTCTTTAACTGCTGGTCATCTTGGGAAACTGTCTGAGGAGATTAACAACAACAACAAATTCGCACATGTTGCTTCTTTAGGAAAAAGAAAAAAGGGAGGGGGGAAGGAGAGCTAAGGGGAAAAGTACCCTTTTTTTTCCTCCCTTTAAATATTTTTAGGCTGGTTTGGGTTTTGGGGTTTGTTTGGTTGGTTTTTTCTCTCTGAAGGCTATGTAGATGGTCCTGGTATCCTGTATCTCAGGATTTTCTTTCATTCTTATGCATAGATGCATCTCAAAAGCACAGATACTCTTTTCTTTCCTTACTGAGTTAGTAATAATTTTACATTTTATGACTGTTTAAGTCTGGTGGGTTTTTTTCCCTTTCTCTTTCTGTAAATTTTTCACGCTCTATATAGCATAGTTTTTTAGCCTTTAATGCTCAGTATGTTTTCTGGACTTCAGGTCACTCATCTTTTTCAGTATGATTCAGAAACACTCCCTTGAAATGGGATGCTTGGAGATTTTTGGTTTGAGTTCTATTTACCTCTTGGCAGTGACTACCTCACAAAACCAGAGAAATCCTGACTTTTCTCCAGGAGAGTTTTTAAAGATCCTCATGTCAGCACATGATCTGAGACTAAATCAAAGCATTTCAACCATTTTAAAATAAAAGCAGGAACGTGACATAACAGGAAGGAGACCATGTGAAGTGGCATGCTAATAAACTGGCTAAATCAAAAAAGCAATTCTGTGCATCCAGGAAGGAAAGGAGAAACATAAAATATCAAAAGCAGTTGTAGGAAAGAAGAACTTCAGAAAAGACTACGAGGGGAAATGAGAGAGACATGACCTAATAGAAAGGAACCTACTAAGGTTTGAAAACTAGTTCATGTGTGTGCAGAATATGGCACTGGCTTTAATCCTTTAGAAGATGAGGTGCTAAATTTTGCTGGCCTTTGCTAAAGTTTAACTCTGATGTAAATCTGAAATTAGCCCATAATATGCTCAGATCTGGGGTTTTGGTTTGGTTGAGTTTGAGATTTGAACTTCCGCAATGCTTCCAGCTGTTCAGATTTGGAGTTCTGTTCTGGATCTATCTGTAGTTATGACTTTATCCACTTTGTACTTTGAAGGTAACTTACTGTTATCATGGATGTACTGCTGCTCATCAAAAGGTAAAAATACATATTCTATAATTTCTTGTAACATATGGGCCCATTTGTAATTTAAGCCCTTCTTCAGTCTTGTGCCCAATGAAGTGCTTTTCAAACTACATTTATGTTGTTCTCATACTTCGGTATTAGCATTTTTATACATGGTACAGCTCCGCTAGCAGGAACATGCAGTGCTTTAGCACACAGGAATTAGTCTGGCTGCTTCAGCTGCTGTGAACTAAAAACTGTGCATCTTTGCTGTGCTGCTTTTCAGTCTCTTGGCTTCTGACAACTTTTTCTACAGGGGCTGGCTAGGATACATCTTCCCTGTGTTGTCTGTTATAGTAACTTCAAAAATATAATATAATACTTTTATTATTATTTAGATGCACAACTTGTCTTCTGGTCTTCAGCTAATAAAGTGGTTTTCCTTATCTTACATTTTAATATACTTGATATATAAACAGGTTGCACAGCGAGTATTTGCCTTCTCTTACTTAGTCACTAAAGGTTCTTGTTACCTACAAGTAATACTACAAAATAATTCTCTCATCAGCACTCCCAAGTTTATGCAGTTTGGTTTCTTAAGCATACTACTCGCTTACTCTTTCCTGCTTTTCATCTAAGGAAATAATGTGCAATGTCCAGTGTAAATAGGATACAAGTGCGTTCATGGGTGAATGTGCAGAAAGTACCTTTGAGTTCTACTGATACTGAAGCAAGTGGATATACTTCCTTTCTTTGCTCTGGAGGAATAGTGTGGATGATGAAGAACTATAATGCATGGTTCTTATTTCTTTTCCTTCTTTGCAGTAGAAGTTCATGCAGTGCTGCCTATCTTGCAGCAATTAATGTTTGATTAATTTCTGCTTATGCTGCAGAACTGATTTTAAGCATTATCAACTGCTTTAAGATGGCAAGAAGTTCAGTGTTAGTAATTTCTTTTGTCTTCTTTTCTTATCGTGGCATTTGTTTTACAATGGTTTGTTGCCTATTTATCTTCCCTAATATGTACTTCAGAAAACTGCAGTCCACTCCTTATTTTCTCTGCAAAGTAGAACACCAGTATCAGCTTATGTCAAAAAAACCCAACAAACTAGGTCAGTCAGGAGGATGGCCACAGACTCCATTTGGGCATTTCAGCCACTCAGATGAAGTTGTATGGTTTGTAGCTGTCAGAACTGGTTCAGCCATGCATGTAATCAGATACGTTCCCTTCAGATGTATAGCTTGCACAAGTTCCAATATAGTCCAAACTTTCGTACTAACTGGAAAAGCCATTCCTTTGACATAAAAAATAGAAATCTCTTGAGCATATTTAAAGGTAGCAAGAACCAGGCCTGCAAGTGATTTCTGCTCCCCCTGCCCCCCATCATCTTCTCTACACTGTAAATAATTTTCAGTTGCCAAAATGTCATACCAAATGAGGAGAAGGAGAAGTTTATAAAACAGCAGGAGAACAGGAATACGGAGAAAATGAGACTTTGATTTATATTTGTTCTGTACATACTGAAGTAAGGTAGGAGAAAATGTTAAATGCCTGTTTTCTCCATTAGATTTTTTTCTCAACTGGATTTTTATTGCCTGTTGTGTACTGTTGATCATGTGTTATGTTAAAATGTAAAATAAGCACCTTTTGAATCCCATGGTTAGAATTGCATCTGAGGCATTCTGGTGCTTACCTGACTTTTTGTTTTTAGGCTTTCTGATGTCACCAGAATCCCTTAATGGAGGTTCATGTGCTGGAGCTCAGTTCGTTGCATTTTCATCTTGATTAATTTTCGATGTGGAAAACTTTCTTAAGCCAGCTGCTGATTGGCTGCAAAATGAAAGTCCTTCCTGAATGCAGTAAGTTTAACTGCTCACTTAGATGCTCACTTTCCGATGTGCAAGCTGATCAACTTGAACTGCTGTTCACCTCTTGTGTTCTGCTTGCTGCTGAAAATTTTTACACGGTCACAGAGGAAAACAATGATTTGCCCTGTTTGTCAAAGCAAATGTACTGATGAACTTCAGGTTGGAAGCAGAGGGGAGCTCAGAGGTCCACAGTAAAAATCATTACGTTAAAAGCATATTCAAGTTCCAGGCATTCTGAAACTACCATAAATAATGGACCTTAGGGAACAATGAAATTTAAGAAGATAATTAATTGACAGTATCTTTTAGATACTATTGAAATGTTCATTCATTACCAAGATACATTTCTTCTATTTAAACAGGCAACTTTAGAAACACTAATCCCTATTATGGTCTTGTGCCACAAACTGTGTCCCAAAAGAGGCTTAAAATAAATTAGGGACTTGTAGGACTTGTGTCTTACTTGAGCAAGCATGAAACTACCTCTTCAGATCCAGTGTGATTGGTTTTGATATGGATTAATACTGGACCTAAAATACAGCAGGGTTGTTCATGGCAATAGCCTCACAAGCAAAGATCTTTCAAAAATATTGTCATAGAAAAGCTCCTTTGTAACATTTCTCTTTTACAGAAGTGAGACTAAAATTGCTATACTTGTCAAAAGTGCCTCTTCAAATTTAAAACTTTGCATTATTTCTGAACTTATAAATGCATGACTCTGCTTCAAATGTATATAAATGAAGAGCTTGCTTTCACTGATAAGCCTCTCCTTGGCTCTGAGCCTGTAAACACTTATGTATGTGCCTATTTTAACTTGTAGTCCCATAAACTTCAGTGGATCTGAGTTACAAAAGCTAATGTGATACAAAATTACTTAGCTGATTAGGGTCCTAATGTATTCTCCAAGCTACACAGATCATGATTGACAAAAAACAATAAAACCAAAAGCAAATAATAAAAGCCCTAACAGTGCATACTGATATGTCAATATAGTCACTTATTTCAGAAGAGTAAATATGTATCAGAATTTGCATTGTGATGTGTGTCATATTCAGATAATGTACAAAATGCTGGCCTCGGTTGGTTTGTTTCTTGCATAATGGTCACCAAATTATTTTCTCCCTTGAAAATGTTAAATTTTAGTTATATTTTAATACCCTTAGGTCTAGAATTAAATACTTTTTATTCTAGTAACAGTCAGTACATCTATTTTTTTGGCTAAGTTGCAAGAAAGTAATGACTTCTACTCTAAATTGCTGTTCAATTTAATACTGGTCTCGCCCTTTGTTTTGAAGGATGGAGTTAAAGTGAAGTGTAAAACAAAAATATGGCTGAGTTTGCTACGCATTTTTTCTACCCTTATCTTGTCTTAACTTGTATCTCTTACAGATCCTTTTGTTGTTCTGACAGTTTAAGACTTTTCTTCTTTGGCCCTTTATTCTTGAGACTGACAGTTGTAGCACAAACGGCTAGAAAGCAGGAAGACATCTTACCTTTCTACAGTTGAGTGCAGTTTCTTTCCTCAGATTTTCTCAAACTTTAGAAGTTCTTACACCAAACATGCTTTTTTCCCCTTTTCTTTTTTCCATATGGATTATTTAAGAATGCCTGAGTTCAGATCATGCTGTGTGTTTGGTCTTCAGTCTTTTTTCCATAGTATATTTATCCCTGAATTTCTTTTGGGGATAAAATTCCATGTGGATTCTTAGGTGCAGTCAGATGGAATGCTCCATCCTCAATATAAACTTCACTGGGGAAAAGAAAATACAGGGGTTATACAGTGAAATACAATATTTTTTTAAAACAAGCAGGAGGTACTTTTCCTCCAGTTGCAAAAATGTTTGTGATGTAGTGAGGCTTGTTACTGCAAGATGTTATGGATACCAAACCATTCTGAATGGTTTCAGAAAACAATTAGACACATCCATAGAAATAAAATCCATTGGGGGACTAAACACAAAGATGGCATTTCTAAGTTGGGAAACGACTAAGCTGCACATGGCTGGAATCAGAGGGAATGTTCTAGAAAAATAGCATTTTAATTTTGCCTGTTCCTTTAATTCTCCTGAGCGTCTGCTCTTGGGCACTGGCTGGGCACAAGATAGCAAGCTAGATGTATTTTTCACTCTGAAGTTATAGCTAGTCTAAACATTCACCTACCACAGAACACCCAAAGTAATAGATTTTTTTATATGCTTTGCTCTCCAGATGTATATTTTTGCAAACAGAGGTGTTGAGCAGGCTATATAGTCACTCCTATACTGCTTCTGTGAAGTAATGGGGAAAATTATTTGTAAATATTTTTCTTCTAAATAATAACAGTTGTATTTGTCTACAAATACCTGCCTTTATTATGGCTTCCGTTGCTATCTTGATACAAAAAGACTTGATGTGGGGGAAAGACTTTGAGACAACCGCAATTTAATGAGTCATAATATTTTCAATAATAAACATTGAATCCCACTTCCCTCACTGTCAGAGGCAGTATCTAATAAAACCATTATCATCATCTGCCAGATCACATTGAAATGACTACGCTACAAAAATGAGAGCATAGCATATATGGATTTGCATTGGCTTTGGTCATTGTTTAGTAAAGTCTTTGACACTGACTTGTATGCCTTGCTCCTCTTTGTAGGGGCATGGGTATGCACACCCTTGATACACATATCCATTTTCCCTTTCCAGCCTAGGGTTTGGAGTCACTTCAGTAAAATCCAAAATTTCAATATAAAGTCCTCTTTTGTTTTGGTTTTTTTTTTTTGTTTTTTTTTTTAATAATGTTATTAATGTTCACTGAGTTTCAGTAGATGATTGGCATCTGCCACCTGACTTCTTTCATGTTTGGAAACGCATGTTCCTACCATGTGCCTGCAAAGGTCAAAGACTAAACTATGACCAAGTTTTAAGACATGAGTAGTCTCCTGTAGTCTGTAACAGCCAGACCAAAGTACACATGCTGCACTTGATCAAGTAACGTCTGGCAGCAGTTATATTAATCATGTTTGAGTACATTTCTAAGACATATGTAAACTGTTAGGAATAACAGCAAAGTGTAAACTGCTAGGTAGAGGAAGCTCCACTGGAAAAGAAAAAAGGCTCATTTGAGTTCGATCAGGATTCTTTAAGTCAGTGGAGAAGAAATAGGCTATTGCTTTTTAAATTAGTACCTGGGGTGTGACTGTTGTAATAAATAACATTTGAGATGAAATTCATTTTCAGGTTTCCCTGAAAAGTGAACTCATGTACCTTTTACAGATCAATAGTAAACCAAGAAATTTAAAAAATTAGGAAGTTAAATAACATTGGATCCCCTACAAAAAAAATGGATAATACTAAAGTGTAGAAAGGAACTGAAAAGAAGTGTGAGTCAGATCAGAAGGCTCTCAGTGGAAGTGGCTTTTGTGGCCTCAACTTGAGTTTTATGTAAACAGCAGTCTGTCATTGCCTCACAGAAATGCCAAACTTACAATAACTTGGCAAAGTTAACAGTTTCTCCTTTAAGGGGCCTAGTTTTGATACAGCTCAGACCCTAAAGACTGAAGGGTTTGGGGTTTTTTTAATCGCATCCTAAGAGAATGATTACCCTGTTGAGAGTTGAGGTTTCATCAAGGCTTGTTCAAAGCAGTAAAATTTCTTGAATTGCTTTTCACTGCATCAGATTTCCATGACTTTGAACCAAGGCTGAGAACTGTTTTACTGGAATGCGTAAGAGGGAAAGTGTTGTTGAATGATTCTACCTTCACTCACACAACTGCAGATTCCAGGGGGATTGGGTGGAATACACAGAGAGAAGAATGCAGGAAACTCTTAGCAGTCTTGGTTGATTGGGGTTGATTGGGTTAAAACCTTCCGGAATCATGTAAAATGATTCTGAAGTCAATAAAATGCTGATGGAAGGATGATTAATTTAAACTACAATAAACAGACTCCTTGTCATGTAGTTGGCTTTGTAGCAAATACATATTTTCTCAGTGGAATTGTATCAACATTCATTTTTCTTTGATTTTTCTGGATGTTGGTGTCAATTTGCTTTTGAGGAGAGGCTTCAGAATTTTTTAGAAACTTCTGACTTGTTCCTGTTGGAACTTGCGTGTTCAGAAATTGGCCTTGTGTCAACACATCACCTGTTAGTTGTTAAGAGTTTAATTTTCAAAGCTATGATTTCATCTCCCTGAAGACAAGGTAGACAACGGGATTCAATGCAACAGCAGTGTTTTATCTTGAGATGTAAACCAAAAACAAAAGAAAAACATTTTGGGGATGAACTCAGACCAGATTGAATCAAGTATTTACGTTTTGAAAGTATTATAGCCAGGAATGCATGATAAGCTAAAGGCCTTGTCATTTAGGCTTTAAAGGAGTTTTATTCAGTAATGACCGGTAATATTTTGTTTGAAAATTAGGGTAAATGAACTGGAGCATTCTCCAGGAGTGGGAGAGTTCATTTAGTTTTGTTTCCATCTGTGTCTGCAGCTGCTACTGTGCCTGCTTTGTTTAGGTCTAATAGCAATTTGTTTCATTTCAACCTTGAGTTGAGTTCTTGTTCCAAAATCTGCAAGTGTTGTGAAATACCAAAGCAACGGTATTCAAGGCAGAGCAGTATCACTGTGAAACAGGGAAATGCAAATAATGAAATTGGGAAGTTAGAAGGATGTCTAAGAGATGACCAGAGTCTCTGCAAGTAAAGGATGAGGAACTCGCTCTGAAAACTTGCTTCACGATGAGGTTTCTGTGGGGACTGCTAATACTTTTTGATTGTGTTGGAGTAGGAAATGCCTTGAGAACAGCTTTTCCTGTGGTCTTATCTCAGGCTTAACTACAAAGATACACAACCTGTTTTCTTTTCTCCTTTAAAAATATTTAACTGAACTTGTAAAAACCTCAAAAAAAAAAACAAACCAGTTTTGGTTCAAGTATTGAGAACAGGCTTAGACCAGTTTTCACCACCCATATCCATCTGCCTAGTTCTAAACATTGCAGAGGATTTTTTCATTTGATATAAATGAAAGCTACATTTAGGCTAATTTTTTAGAGAAAAGGTCTTAACTTTTAGAACTTTCTCTTCCCACTTTAGCCATTCACTTTAAAGATGACTGAAAAGAAGAAAAATATTGATCACAACTATATCTTTGAAATCAAATTGATTTGTTCGTATTGTAGTCAGACTCCCAAGGCACCCATCGTAACAGCTGCCCATACAAGAATATATCACATGCTGGCATTCCTACTTAATTTTTTCTTTCCTAATTACACAATTCTCACAGCTTTTTCACCAGATTGTTTTATATCTGCAGTTAAAGCAATACATGTTGTGTTGCTTTTTTTGTTTGAAATTATTTAACAGCACAGAGAAAACCACTTGTGCAAATATAAAGAGTATCTCTTCATATTAACCTAAGATTTCCATATGTAGTAATTGAAGAATTATACTTTCAAAAGCTTCTAATATTGAATAACTTGTATATTTTCCTCATTAAAAAAAGAAAAAAAGAGACTTTGGTGTTCATTACTTCTGTAAAGTGTGTCTCATGGTTGCCTTTTGCCTGAGTGGTGGTGGTGCAATTATTCTCTAGGGGGGGAAATGCTTTGAGTAAATATATGAAAGGAATGGAATAGACATTATGCAACTTGCATCCTTTTTGTGAGGCCGCATTTTTGTAAAATGTTCTTGTTTTGGACTTCTGGCTGGATAAATACAAGCTGAGTGAATCCTGATGTCATGGAAGCTCTTAACAGTTTCTTTTGCCTAAAATTTGCAAGGAAAGCTTTCTCTCTTGGCCCTGTTCAGTTGCAGGAGTTGATTTTTGAATGTCTCTTTTTTTTTTTTCTCCCCACTGTTAGAAAATTACCTCTAATGAAACAGAACTCTTCAATGACTCAAACCTTTGAACCTGGTAGAACAGCACTTCCAAAGATGGGTCTGACCTAAGCATTCAGATCCAATCTCAGTTTTAAGTATCTTTTCCTACCTGCTGCTTATTCCAGCACCACACCTAAATCCAGAGTGATTATTCTGGAAATTTGAGTCAGCTCCGTTACAGAGAGAGCTAGATTTTAATCTAGTTTCAGAATGGTTTAAAACATGGATGAAACACCATTTAAGTGTTTAAAGTTAAAGTAGCATAAAACAGATGTGAAAGTAAAGCTGGCTGCAAGCAAAATCCAGGCAAGTAGTCTGGATCCCATCCGGATGCAGAAAGCCTTAATTTCTAGCATTTATAAGTGCTGTTGGGTTTGGATTAGGTTTGTCTCTGTCAGTGATAAATCAAAAAATTGTTGCCTATGTTGGCTTCAGCTCGAATACCTCCTAATCTTCTGTTTTTAAATAGAGGAGAGCTCCCCTTTGACCAGACTTGTGTGCATAGCTGCGTTTTGCTGCGCTCTGTGCTGCGGCGCGCTCTGCGTGCACGAGCAATGCTTGATTATTACTGGAGAGCTGAGGAGAAGGCCAGAAGAAAAATGCCACCCTTCATGCCCTCCTCCCTCCTTCCCTCCCTCTCGCTAAGCTCCTCTTTTGTGGTCCTCAACGCCAGTGCAAAGCGTTCTGTTCCTGGAAAGGAAGCGGGGTACCTCAACTTCCCTAAAGGACCATTAGAAAACTGTAATTTCAAAATGAGTTTCCTGTCCAAGGAAGAGGGCTTAGCACTTACAAGAACAGTTCTCCACTGTACAAGGCAGACATTTTAGTTTTATGAGGAACAAATAAAACATTCCTCTGTGCTTTACAGGCATAACACTTTCTTAGACTCTTTAGTTACAAAATGACCTGTCTGCATAGTTATGCTGATCAGTTGCAGAGAATAACACGGCCCAGCTCTTTAGCAGTGCCTGATGCAGTAAAGAAGTGGAGGAGGGGGAAGCAGAGGCAAAGCAAAACGTAGTCTGCTGTTTGCTGCAAATCCTTCCCGTGCTTTTCAGCCAGTAATAAAGTCTGAGATAGGTACAAAACAATTCCTGATCTAGAGAGGTGGAGACGCTGGCGTTACTACAGTGACACAGAGTCTTCCTGAGGTCAGTGGGGATGCGCGGGGCGTAATCGAGAGCGCAGCTTGTCTCTTGGAAGGTGATACGGGTTTTCTGTCGCAACAGGCGGCCGTATGCAGTGCTGAATGCAAGCTAAACCTCACATGTCTGAGCTGTGGCTTTTGAGAAGTATGTGAAAAGGATTATGCCAGCTTAACTGAGGTCTTTGGAGGTGTAGAAAGCATAGTCAGGCTGACCTTACCCTGCTAATCCTTCTTTAAAAATAAATTAAAGCAATTGTTGTCAGCATGAAATGTTGAGTTACTTTTGAGGTCTTAGACTTCATATTCTATCTTGCCCTATAATAAAGTTAATTGTGCACTTTGAAGAACACAAAAATAGTGAAAGCCTACCAAAATCTTCAATGAAGCTTGACTGTAGAACATCCAGAAGCAGCTGTCAGTTTTCTAGTAGGTGTCATAACTAGCTTATTGTGTGACTTACAATGAAAAATAATTGGAGAATCATGTTAAATTTAGCCTAATGAAAAGCCACGGACTGTGCTATATAGGATTACTTAAGATTTACTGTGTGTTATGGTAAAGGCATGTGGTCATGCGAGCTTTCATTTTAGTCTTTTTCATTTCCAGATTAATGTCGTCTTTCTGTTCTATTTGCCTCTAAAGCAAGCTTATGGGAGAGTTTTCATGGTCTAGTCAGTTGTTAAATGTGAAATCAATCTCATACCCTATTCTAATGTTAAATTTTAATATATTAGTGTGTAATAGATCTAAAGAAGGCATTTTCATTTTCTTTTTTTCTTTTTTTTTCCTCCAAATGTTACCGTGTTTGCAAAAGGAAATATACAAAATGCAATAGTGAAACACAGTCTGTTACAGAGGGAGATGAAAGGTTATGTATAACGGAGACAGCAATAGCACATAATTGCAAAGCCAGATAAACACGTTATGTCACTTTTTTAATTGTTCCCCAGACTTTCTTGTAATTAATTGTGTTCTTTGCCTAAGGCTTGTTGAGTTGAAGACAGATGAGTTAGCAGGTAACGCTCTAGCCTTTCACTTCATAGATCCTTGCAAGGGAGCAAGTTAATCTTTTCTAATTCCAATAAAAGCCATCGTATGCACAGCTGTTAAACATATTTTGTCAGGACTGGAAATTTCTTCTAAGGAGATAATCTACTAGTAGCAAACAAACATGATTCATCAATTACTTTTTCTGGATAGAAACTTCTTCTCAAAGAGAGAAAAAAAATCATTAAGTCAGTGTAGCAGTAGTTTGCTTTTTTAGTGTCCTAACTTAGGTGTGTGCTTACGTGCTTCTGTAATGTTAAAAATGAGAAACCGAGAATGGCATCTTTTCCAGTAATAAAAAAGTAGAAGTGATACAAGCCAGAACTTGCATTTATGACTGGTTTGAGGAAAAAAAGAACGATAGCATTTGTGCATCTAGTACTCCATCACCTGATAGGAGGGGGATCCTAGGGGATGAACACACAATAGCTTTGAGAAGAACACTGAAAAGTCAACAATTTAGGAGAACTGCTTTAACAGGACAAAACAGTAAATACAGTTTAGACCATAGGACTTCAAGTATGCATTTGCCCTTCAGTGATTAGACATATAAAAAGAAAATGATAATTTTGGGGTTAGATGTCTATTGAGGGTATTCTATAGCAGTTAGGAATAACATGATATAATTCAGAGATCTTTTTGCATGGATGCTAAATAACACATTGATTTTTCTTAATGATCACAGTGTAATTAAAACGGGCTTCCTTTTTCCCCAGCGGAAATTCTTGAATTGGCTGGAAATGCAGCAAGGGACAACAAGAAGGGTCGAGTCACTCCTAGACACATCCTGTTGGCTGTAGCAAATGATGAAGAATTAAATCAGGTAAGAAAAAACTCCACTGTGTGAGGGCCAGGATTTCCTTTAGGGCTTTTTAAATTGTCTTTCCATATAGCTGAATTGTAACTCAAGACCTCTGCTTATTGAGTAGCCCACCAGGATACAGCTCCTTCACTCACTAGCACACTGCCTGTGTAACTAACTACAGCACTCAGCTTAATTATGTATTTCAGGACTCTTAAAATGTGTAAAAATGCAATGGAGATGTAATACATTTGCTTTCACTATTAGAGCCACTTCTGTTAGAGTGGAACATTGTCATAAACTCTACAGAGACATGGCAAAAATCTTGTAGATGCTTTTTTTTTTTTATGTTTTTGGTTTCCCCCTTAAGCAGCTTAGGACTCAGTGGGACCTATCCTGTTTCCATTGAAGTCTGTCATTGTGACCACAGAATAAAGAGCTCTGGAACTCTTGCAAGTCTGTGTCCTTTGCAGATTTCAAGTTGTCTTTAATTTAGCCAAAAAATATTTGGGCATTATTTTTACAACATTATGGTGTCAGCCAGAGGCATTTGCTCGGATTAATGTCCCTTTGTTTGAGATGCTGCAAAAACACAGCTGAAAAGATACTTTTTCCAAGTATCATGATGGAGCAGGCTAAAAAAAAAAATCCCCAAACCAACCTTCTTCTGGCATTGTCTGAAATTTGATAATACTTTCCATTCTCATCCCTTTGTAAGCTCAGAGCCTTACTGAGTTGTGCTTGGGGAGCAGTAAACACAAATCAGAAGGTGGGAGTACCTGAGGGGCTTCAATGTCACCATTTGGATCCTCCTGAATAGTGAATTAGTCCCAGTTAGTTGTATTAAAAAAATGGGTTAAAGTGGTTTTAAACACAGAACATGATATATTTCACCTCTGCTTTTAAAGGCTTGAATGAACTGCACACTTTTGAATATTGATCTGCTTTTCTTCAACTGCATAAAGATTTTTTTGAAGAAAGACTTCCAGGTATAGAGATTTGTATAAATGTTACCCTCCATTTGAAGTTTCTTTTTTCTAAGAAAAAAAAATTCTGTTATAAAAAACGCCCTTTCAAGAAAATTCAGCAATTGGGACATATATTGTGTTCTCCACAGCGTGGTAGCAATTGCAGTCCTGTACCGTGGACTTCGGGGTTCCATCCCCTCACGCAGGCTGCCCTGCAAAGATCTCATAGCTGTGGCTAGGGCTGTCCTGTTTTCCAGTAGCTGGGTAACAGTCTTCATTGCATGGCTTCACAGAAAAAGATCTTACGTGAGCCCAAGAGGTATTGACAGTAACAAGCATATGTGCAAGAAGAATACATATTCCTTTTATAGTTAAACTTTAGTACATGATTGACTCCATTTCATACATTCCATGTCTCTTCCTCAAGTACAATATATGTTGAGAAACATAGAAGAACCAGTTAAAACTCAAGGCAATGTACAAAGTTTGCAGTAACTGCCATTTTGTTTATTGATGAGTAAACGCTGACATTTGTCATCTCTAACTTTTTTTTTATTAGCTGTTGAAAGGGGTCACCATAGCCAGTGGTGGAGTGTTACCCAATATTCACCCAGAGCTGTTGGCAAAGAAGCGGGGATCAAAAGGAAAACTGGAAGCCATCATCACTCCACCTCCAGCAAAGAAGGCAAAGTCTCCATCACAGAAAAAAACTGTATCAAAGAAAACAGGTGGCAAGAAAGGGGCAAGGAAATCCAAGGTAGAGTCATCTGTTTATTTTAAACCCAAACAAGCTTGATGGTTGTAGCTGTAAGGAGCATCACGTAGGGTAGATATTCTGTTCCGTGTGTGGTTAACAGTAGGGATTTCAGCAGCAGTGTAAGCAAGTGCCCTCTCCCCAGTGCAGCTGGAAGTCTGAAAGCCCACAGAAGTGGCACAGGTCTGCAGGACAGGCAGGCATGCTGTAAATACTCTATTCTTTGTACGAAGCAGTTGTTAGGTGGGCACAGGCTGGGGGCACCAAGAGACAGAAGAGGGTGTGTGGGAGCTGTAGTAGTTAGGCTTTACTGGTGAACAAATGAGACCTTAGGCAGCAGTTGTAGGCCTAGCTTTGCTGTGACTGTGCGGGTGCCTGCATTGGGCTAGGCAGGGTAAATTTGCTTGGACTTCGTTCAAGTGTTGATAACGTGTCTGCAAGAAACAGGATCCAGGGATTTTTTTCAAAAGTGAAGTCATGTTAAAGCAGCATTTTGCAGTTGTAAATATTGAAGAAAAAACACAGCCTAAGTCACTGTGTTGTTACAGTATCATCAGCCATTAGCATGTCACAGACTCCTTTTTTCAAGTGTTGTATTTCTCTGTTGTTTGTTGGGTTTTTAAGTTGTTTGTTTTCTGTTGTTGTTCTAGGTTAGTATAAGATTCCTCTTAGTTGATTTGATGAAATCCAAGGAGTTTGACATACTCCTTCTGAAGTATGATGCAATTCTGCTCGAGCAGGTAGCTTAGTCTCTTGCAGCATCAGAGAAACTGTATTGTGGCTACACAGAATTTCTTTGGCTGAGCTGAAGACCCACAAATGTCCCACTCTGTTGTTGTTACGTTATAGATGAGACTCTTCCATGTTTAGACTTGGTGTTTTTAATTCCTAGTAATAAATTAAACTCACTCAAAATGAAGCATGGAGGTAGGGGGAAGAACACGAGGACCAGAATGTGATTTTTCTTGTGCTAGGAAACAAAGAACAACATCTTTTTTTAAGCTAAAAAGAACATTCCATTTTTAGCTTCAGTTTGGTGGAGAAGGGAATCTTTCTGATGTTTGCATGTGTAACCAAGGATTTTTTTTGCAAAACAACTATTGTCAAGCAGTAGGTCATGAAAGTTGGAAGAAAAGTACACAAATTTGACATGACATGGTCAGTGTGTGTAAAAAGTTGCCCTCTGGGTCAAACAAAGCTTCTGTATTCATCCTGTATGTCTCTGTTACTGTTTACTTGATCACACTTCTGATTGTTTCACTTCTGTGATTTTTGAACTGTTGAATTCAGTTTTGTCTTTTAGAACATCTAGTAGCTGACATGTCAAGTGCAGTGGTTCTAATAACCATGCGCTAATAATTTCCCTAAATCTGGAATTTTTTCCCCCTACCTGATTACTAAAGCAGGAAGTCTGTTGTGGGGTTCTGTTTTTCTTCTACACAATAAACTGTATTGTCTGCTTACTATATTGGTATTTGGCTAACAATAAACTCCTGGGGAATTGAAATAGGACCCATGAAAATCTAATTTTCAAAACATTTGTGTAACGTAAAACATGGTAACAGCTTCTAGAAGCACCGATATACCCTTGCATCGAAGTCATTTTAGTTGCTCAGCCACAGATTTAGTTTATATACTTTGGTAAGGGGACAACAGGAGAACAGTGGCTTGCTTAATATTCCAGATGTGCTTTTAGTTTCAGCATAGGTATTGCTGAGGCACCAAATATTTATATTAAATCGTAAGTAGTCATTTTACTGAAAATAGGAAATTATTTTTGGCACCAGTTGTGTTTATAACCACAGCAGTCAATTCACTATCTTCATGAAGCATCCTTTGCAAAATGTTCCTAGTTCTTATTTTTATTCAGTAAATCAATTCATTCCTGAAACCTATCATTTTACTTTGGTAATACAGTTGAAAAAAGGAACGGTGCTTGAGGGGAACTCCCTCTCCCCCTGCAGTTTTACTGGAGATGAAGGTGATCATGTTAAACAAGACAGACAAAATTGTTCATCCCATTTCCTACTACTAGGCAGGTAGAAAGTAGATGCATTCTTCTGACACTGGCTCTAAGGACAGCTTGATTTCAAAGCAGTATTTCTGAAACTAAGTTTGTGAAATCTGGGGGCACCTCCCTTCACAGAGAGATAAAATTTGCACTCTGACAAGTCAGTTTTTACCTCAGAATGAACGTCTGCCTATGTGTCTAAATAGATACATTATCTTTTTCCACGCTGGCCACTAGAAAGCTGTTAAAAGTTTGGGGCTGTTTATATGTGTTCCTGCAGCATTTAAGACAACTGTCATGTGAATTGTGCAGTGTCGTGGGCAAGAAGAGGCTTATGCAGACATGCAGACATTGGGGTCATTTTTCCTATTGATTCCTTCAGCTGCAATCAGTCACTTTAGTTAGACTAAAGGATAAAATCCAAATGCCAGTGTTTGTACTGGCATTTTATTGCCTGGGAAGCATTTATGGCATGTCATAGATCTTAGTGTTATTAAACTGTTTTTCTCTCAGCCTTGAGTTAACTAATTAACTCTATTCTTGGAAGAAGAAGCAGGGAGAAGTGAGCAAATCAGCCAGTGCTGACAGTACGACAGAGGGAACTCCTGCAGATGGTTTCACAGTCCTGTCCACCAAAAGTCTGTTTCTTGGCCAGAAGGTATGCTCCTGCATTTTTATAAATGAATACCTATTTTTCAGCGCTGTTTAGGGAACACCCCCTCCCACCACCCCCTTTCCCCAAAATGCCCAAGTGCAATGGACATTTCCCCACTGAGCACTTGAGGAGGTGTATGCTATTAGTTTTTGAACAAAGAAATTCTCTGAAACAACTTTTAGAACATTTTTATAATACATAAATGAGTCTTCATATGGCTACATAATTAAATACTCGAATAGAAGGAAAGCCTGTATGCTTGTAATCTGTCTCACCCTATTAATAAACAGCATAATTGTTACAGCTAAGCTTCTGCCAAAGATGAGATTATTCTAAGAATAAAATGTCTTTTTCCAACGGGCAGCCCACTTCCTTGCTGATGTAAATGATTTACAGGTTTTTATCAAAACCTATGTTAGACATTTGTTCATAATAGTGGTTTTATGTTTTGTTCTGCTTTGTTATCTGCAAAAGTTAATGCTGTATAATAATGATGCTTCTATGAAAAGCTTAGAAGTCAACAATCCTTTTTTCCCTGTGAATATGCTTTGGGACATGGGGTGGTTTAATACAGATACACACCTGCTTAAAGAGAGGATCCATTTAAAGAGGCAATTCATTAAATTAATTTGGTCTTTTATCTTGAAACCTGCCTTTTAGTTCGCGATACAAAATTTTGTTAAGTAAAACTGCATCTTTCTTCTATCATTCAGTAATCAGATCATTGTGTTCTAAGTCATAAAAGATGAGCCATTGTCCATTGTGGAATGTATCTCCTCTGACTCATTTTTATTTCATACTGAGGTTGTTCTCCATTTATCCTTCCCCAGTTTGTTTGCTAAGTTTAACATGCATGAGAGTAACATTATTTTTTGCAAGACCTTCTGATTTTCCACATTTAATTTTACAGCTAGATTGCTGGTTTGGTAGGCTTTTTTGTTACTTGACTAGTACTGGGGGGGTGGTTTAGAACATAATTTTAAAAACAGTATGGTGACTAAATTAGAACCCCAAATTTATAAACTGCATTACTGTTTCAGGAAAGCAAGGAACATCAGCCTTTTAGACCTGATTTTGAGCTCCTTTTAGTTACCATAGCAAATCTGTAACAAGACGTAGTGTTGTGTTCCAGCAAGACTGACCCAGCAAATCGATGGGGCTTTGCTGTTGGGCTCAGTGGAAGAGAATCATGAACTCCAGGACTGCTTTAAGCTGTGCTGAGCAAAGCCAGTGTCTGTTGTAGAGCTTTCCAGAGAGTACCTTCTGCTGGGAAATGGACTTTCTGGCTTTCTCATTCACTTGGAGTGCAGCCCCCTGCAAAAATTACTGGTGTGACACGTCCATCCCCGTACTGTTTTGTTGTCAGTTTGCCCTGCACATGAGAGGGGCCAGGTTAGCCTTTTAGTTTAAACTTGAGGTGTGTTTTGCGTGGGCTGGGAGGCTCCTGGATGTGACAGGATGTCTGCTGCTACGTGCAGCAGCAGACTGCAGTCTCGATGGTGGTGGTGGTTGTTAGTTATTTAAGTGACACATGGAAGTCTCAAATAATTGCTATTCATTTGGGAGATTTACAAATTAAACATAAAAATTATCTATAAAAACTCTAGTTACTTTGAATCCGTTAAGTGCTTCTGCTTATCCCTTTCTACATGCAATTGCTGTTTAAAAAGATAAAAATTGATTTTAAAAGTATTTATCTAAATTTAAGTGTGATGCTTAACAGAAGAAAAAAAATCTGTTTTGTTATAGTTGTCTTAAATTAGTGCCACGTGGTATTCATAAACATAATGAATTAAGAATTTTCTTCAGTAATGATTCTGGACAGTGGTGTTGCAGTTCGTTTCCTCAGACTTGTGCATGCTGCTTTTTTTCAGAGCATGTGAGGGCAGAAGGTGTTTACCTGTTTGGAGGAGGACCTGTCTTCTATTCAGCATAGCCTCACTCTCCTTAAACAGCATTTTGAGGGAAGGAAAAATCTGCTAGTCTCTTGGGTAGGGAGGACAGTGTTTAACTGGTTCGGCTGGAGGCCTGGAAACCATGACTCTTGGCTTCTGGTTTTGGCTGATTCAGAGATACTGTAAATCACCTCTTCTTTCTCTGTTGCCTTCCTTATTGGCGAAATGAAGATACAGTTACACTCTTCACATAGAGAAAGCTTAATATATTAAAACACTTTGAGCTTTTCCATTTGAAAAGCAAAAATACTCATATTAATCGCAGTTATTTGCTTTTTCTTGAATTTGTACATACAGATTTTCAATATACTTTCATGTTCTGTGTGTTCTTAATAAACTACAGTGCAAACACAGAAACCTGAAGCCAAAAAACCCAAACAAACAATTGGTATCTTCCAATGTGTGGTAACTTCCTGTGACATCCTTGAACACCTTTACAGCATGTGTCTTTGGTCTGTAAAACCTGACCTGCTAGATCAGGAAATAATTTACTAGCTGCAGAGAGGGAAGAAAATAATCCTGTTCTTAGTATCGCGTCATTCATAAGTGTTTAATGGGAAAAATCTTTTTCTTGGCTGCATGTTTACAGAGGGAAAGGGAAGGGTTTTATTTGCGAGAGCAGCTCTTCATCCTTCTGATATGCCCAGATTTAATTACTGAAAACACAAATGAGAATGTTGCAAACCTGGGTATTGTTCAGTTTTTTTAAAGTACCGTTATTGCATTAAATCTTGAGATAACTGCTGACATGCAGCTACAGGAAATGGCAAAGAACCCTCCAGTTATACTTGTAGAAGTGTATTAGTGCTACACTAATTAAATATTAAAATCTAGTTAATATGTAAAGGATTGCACATCCTACAAGTGACATCCCAATGGAAACGTGGTGTTCTACACATTAACTAGTTTGTTTTTCCTGAGACCATTACAGAGTAGGGGCAGAGTTGTAAGACCTCAAGCCTAAGCGTTAAGATTTGGACTTTCAGAGAGACCTCTGCTTGTTGTCTGCAACAGGCATCTCCTGTTTTCTGTATGAAATTCATACCAGAAAAAGTTCCAAGACTTTAAAGGTAATTTTGTCTGAAATAATAAATGCAAGGCTTGGCTCAGAAAATACTCATGGATGTGCTAAGTGCCATCTGCATTTTATCTAACTAACATTAAATTTAAATGTTACCTAAAGTTATGTCCATCCTTTGTTGCACATGTATATGCAAGTTGTGCCTATTTATTTTTTTTTTAAGTGGCCCTTTAGGGGATCACTTCTTCTGTCTAATATGTGCTTCATGCTGTTGGGTAGTAAAATTGAGCAATTATTCATCGGAGGATTTAATTCTATGGGAAAACTTTGATTTTTTGATTATTTTTGGCAATCAGATAGCTCACTGCATTGAACAGTAAGTGCAAAATTCAGCAAAATAATACTTAGCTGCCAACACATGTTATCAGCGATGAGCAGCTTTTTAAGCATTTAGTTGTTGCTGTTAAATTGAAACTTTAATTACCAGCTGGTTGCTATGTAAATCCCATATATGAGTAGGCGCAGAGATAGATTGAAGGTCTGAAACCAATTGGTCTGCAGTCGGTAGATCTGCAGCAAAAACTTGTAGAACACAGAATTAGGGATCAAAGAGAATCACCTATAACATTAACAAAATTTGCTTGGGAACATGTTAAAATCTCCACAAAACAGTCTTTTGGTGTGTGCATGTGTTTTGTTGTTGTTTTTTTATTTCAAAATTCATAAAGTTTCTTTAACATTTTGGTTTGATTTGACTTTTTTTTTTAAACAGCAGTTGCTTGTAGTCAAACTCAAGACTCAAACTGAAGTATGAATAACTCGCCACGTGTGAAGTATTAAAGGATTCTAAGCTATTTGGAAAGCAAGCTTTCTTAGATTTTTATTACAAATTCCCGAACAGACCCGTACTTAAAACAGGGCTGAATTACACTCATTTTTAGCCAAAATCACCATAATTTGAGGGAACATAGTTTACTCAAGCAACATATGTAAATTATTTGAAATCAAAGGCTTTTAAAAAGAGAAAGAAGGTCAATTCATATAATCACATGAATGAGATGGAAATAATTTTTTCATAAGACTTTAAATACATGGGTGTTGGCCTCCTTAAATGACCCATTCACTTGTATTGGTTACGTGAATTGGCTCATATTCCCTATTAATAAACTCACATACACAAGGAGCAGATTTGAAGAGTTAGGTTTACAGGATGTGGATTGCAAACCAAGAGACAAAATTCAGTTATTGATGAGATTAATTGCCATGCCTGAATGTATATGTTATGCTTCATAGGTTGAACCCAGCGGGTTTTGGATTAGAAAGCAAGCCTGACTTAACTGCAGCTGACTTCAGGGCTTGCATATATGAATGAGAACTTTCTCTTTCATAGTTGCTTTCCATATTGCCTAATCAGCTACTGAAACGATCATTTTAAGTGCATGTTGTAGATATAAATATAACTTATGATGTAGACGATGTGTTTCCCCATATAAAAGAGGAAATTTTTTTTTTTCCATTTTAAAGTGTTTTAAGTGTTGGTGGTAGTAAACTTCGTGCATGTGAAATCAGACTTCCCAACATTGGCTACGAAGCAGTGTTGCAAACCCCTGGTTCTGAGCTTCCTCACGTACCTGTCGGCGTATTGCATTTTTTACTTTTGCCAAGTCTGGCATTCGCATCAAATTGCCTCAGATTATGGAGTTGTTTCTGTGGTGTGGGTCACATACACCACCCGAACTGTCAGTAGCGAGCAAATTGTGCTGTCGCTTTACAGCAGTAAGCACTTCCAAAAAAAACCATCCTCACTAGTACGGCATGGCGGAATCGGTTTCTTACCATTACTGGTCTTTTCATTGACTTCTTATTTTATATACTAGTTTGTAAGTCTGGCTCAAACTGTGTTGCTAGAAATTGAAACCTGCCCCTCCTCATATTTCATTAATTCTTTCTTTAAGAGCACACAGTGCAGATGGGAGGTTAATCTCTAGATATCTGTGCTAACTTCCTCACCTTACTGTATGCCCATGAGAAATCCTTCTGATTTTGTAATGATTTAGATGGCAATTGAGAAGCGTGCTTTAAATAGGTGGATGTTAAGGAGAGGAGTTAATAGGTGTTAGTGGGTGGGGTTAAAAGTCTTCATTTTAATAACTGACAAAAGGAGCTAAAGCAAATAAAATCAAAACCAGGAGCAATAAGCATATAATAGTGCCTGCTCACAGGACATCACCAGCCGTTCACAAAGGCAGCAGAACCGTGCAAATGAAAACTGAAACACCTGCAACACAGAATATGGTGACCACTAAGAAAGAAAGAAAAAGAAACATGTCCCCTTGTTGGGATGGAGGAATCACTGGAGACAAGCATGTGCTTTCTCAAAGATATGCTTATGTTTGCTGGCTTAGAGAAGGAGGAGCACATTCTTTTATCCAGTTTCGGTGCTGAACGGTCATGGCACATTCCTGTAATTGATGCTTAAGAAATGATTAGGGTGTCCTTCATCTATATTTTGAGGAGGAACAAGTACCCTCCTATAATGCCAAAATACGAATCCCAAATAGTGGTCAGCATAAAGCCAAAACAGAGCTTGTTAGTAGGTTCTCCCAGTGTGAACAATGTTTGAGTCTTGTGTTTGAAATTTTTTTGGATAATAACCCTCCTTTATGACCTGCCTTTTATTTTGCATATTTGTTTGCAGTGATGCTATCTCCATCTGTGTTGCAAAGCTCACTTTTCTGCAGCTTCTCTGTGATTTCCCAGCTGTCCTGTTATTTCCCACCTCATGCTTTTCTTTTCAGCTGAACCTTATTCACAGTGAAATCAGTAATTTAGCCGGCTTCGAGGTGGAGGCCATTATCAATCCTACCAATGCTGACATTGACCTTAAAGATGACCTAGGTAAATGGGGCATGGGTTGACACAACTAACGGTCACATGGAAATTATGGAACCCAGAATTTACCCTCTAGGGCTTCATCCATTTAATAAGAGCAGAAATTCAAATCTTGCAGGTTCTGTTTTGTTGAAGAACTATATTCAAAATACTTTTTCACCAAATCTGAATACTTGCAGCTATTGCTAGTCTTCAAGTTGATCTCAGTTAAAACAGATCATTTGAATTCTTTTCCATAATGATCATATGTGACTGTTAGCTATTTTGGGGGGTTTCTTATTTGGATACTTTGAGGACTAAAATACTTTTTTGTCAGGTTGTTTTCAAAATAAGCAGTTTCTCCATTCTAACTGCAATCTCGTGTTTTCTTCTGCTACTCAGAGTAGCCATAAAATTTTTGAAGAGGAATGATTAAATAATTAACTATCCCTCAGTCTTTCCTACCTTAATTTCATGTTTAATTTAGTCAAATAATTTGTTTCCATTATGCTTCAGTTACCCCCCCATCGCTTTCACATTCATCTGAAAACTCAAATATTGATATTATGCCAACAGTGAACTTGTAGATACTATCGTAGATGGTGTATCGCTTTTAAAGCTTCTGTCTTGTTCCAGAGTGGAAAAAAATTTCCTTTTTCAACAGAAGGCTGTTCTTCAGCAAAAGTAAAAGAAAAATTAACTTTTGTGCATTACATATTGTATTACCTTCTTATTTGATTACACCTGCTGCTGTCGTCTTTTTTTAAACTTCCTTAATGGAATACAACCCATAATTCTTCTACTACTGCATTTCCTATGGGAATGTACACAAGTAATTTAACAAGAAAAAGATTTAAGAAGGCTAATTTTTAAATCAGCCTTTCTCAGAAATATGTATACTTTCACAACTCTCTTAGCCATTCCAGCACATAATTAGAAAATATACTTTGCTTTTAAATTATAAAATTGATCATTTATATTTTTTTTAAAGCAAATTTGGTACAGCTGTGTCTGCAAATCCATGGTCTCCTCCATATGAAGGAGACTGACATTTTTAGAAACAAAATGATGAATTGCTATACGTATGAGGATTAGTGCCTGTCAGCTTATTGATGCTGACAAAATGGAGAAACTAGTTATTTTGTTTGGCTTGATGATCCTGAATTTCTTTTTTTAAACAGATTCCATATTTTAGTGTCATGCTCTGTGGGGAACTGGTTGTTCTAGGTTTCTGCAAAGTGAAATGGGGTATTAGCTGATTTTAAAACTTTGGAAATGATCTCATGTGATTGCTCTGACTTGTCATTTTAACATTTATTTGATCATGTCATACTCAATATTGCTCCTCCTGTTCCCTAGCACACACAACTCAGCATACTCCTTTGGCGCAAGGTTTGGAGATGTAAAGGTAGGAAAATATGGACGTTGGTACATGTGTAAATGTAGAGCCTGTGCTGGGTCTCTGTCCAACGTGGTTGATATACATCTGTTTACCTGTTGTAGTTGCAAGTTGTACAGGCTGACATTGCCACGATCGACAGTGATGCTGTCGTTCACCCGACAAACTCTGACTTCTACACCGGTGGTGACGTAGGTAATGGAAAGTTCAGTGCTGCGGAGTTTGTATGTGTGTGCATGGTCAATCAGCAGCCACAAGCTTGTTGTAGCTATGCAGATTTGCATTCATTTCTCACTTCCAGCAGTCCTGACTGACAGTCAAAAGAAATAAGTAATTGCAAACTCAGTAGGCATTTTTGATGTTTATCACCAAATCAGGCTTTCAGAAGTAACACTAGAATGCACCGCCAAAATTTGAAGTGCAGGGACAGTACATTCAATGCAGGCATGTGACCAAGGAAAATGAATTATCGCATTGTTTGTTTGACATGTTAAATGCCTGTTTTGAATATGGTTTGAGTCTTGATCTTTAGATTTCTAACCAGTTCCAGTACACCCTCTCCATGCCAAGTTTCAGATGTTCACATCTGGCATACTGGATCTGGCCCATCTGTATTTTCTGAACCCTTAAGATTGGTTAGTTTTTTTGTATTTTACCTTATGGACCGCTTACCTTCCTAGCCCTGCTCAACGGTCCTCACGCCCACAAGCACACGGCTAGTGACGCTACAGCCGTTTTTCAGGCGGTCGGTCATCTAAGCTACACCGATGAGAGAAGGCATGATAGAAAACATGACAGACCTCTTAATTCAGTATCTTAAGCGTCCCCTGAGTAACTCTTATCTTAGTAATACCCCTCTTTACGTACAGTATCTTGAAGGGTTTTGTAAAAAGGTAGCAGTGCTTTAACTGAACTGCCTTGATAATTTGAGAAGGCAAATCAGAAACTGGGCTGAAGACAGAAGTTGCTGGTAAGGGTGATGACCCACCATGCTTAAAAAAAAGCCACCTGATCCCAGCCTCTGTTCTGCATCTCATCTTAACCTCATCGTCACTGTGCGGATGGTCTCCCTCCCCGCCCGAGGCCCTCTTTCAATGCTGGCTTGGAGGGACAGGCGTCCTGCTGCCGAGCTGGCATGTCCAACACCACCTGCTTTTTCTGAAGGGGCTACTTTCTGAGTAACAGGCAGACAAATGTAGCTCTGTGTAGCCTGTTGGGCAAGAACAGCTGTGACTTGGCCGGCTAAACGTTATGCAGGGACATTAAAATAAAAGTGTCATAATACCCTGCATCTGAAGGATATGCTTCTAAAGTCTGTCAGACTCATTTAGCTAAATGTGCTTGTCTCCTACCCTTTGACAAAGAAATGCTTTGCTGCCCTGCAAAGAAAATTGTCTGGAAGCTGCACTGCTCCTTCCTTAGTGTAGGTTCCTGTTGCCTCTGACTGCTGTAAGAAAGAATAGAAGTGCACAAATGCTTAGCTTCCAATGATTAACTTTTACCCATCTAAATTTTTTTTTTTTTTTTAATTTTTGTTGTTTTTTTCCCTAACAATTTAAATGTACTGGGGGCTTATCCTGAGAATTTTAGAGCCTAAATTTCTGCTAACGCTGTTTTCAACACTGATACCAATGCCTGCTTGGAAAGCATGAGATAATGATCTTATTCTCATGGGAGTGACACATATTTATGCCTGTGAGCAAATAAGCTACTAACCTTGAAGCTGTGAAGCAAGACTTCCATCAAGAAACTTGCTAATGTAGTGGAAAATGGTTAAATACAGTTATGTCCTTTCCCAGATGAAGCTGATTTACAACATAGTTCTGAAATATAATTTCAATATAAACCCTCTCAATTAATCAGAGGAAGAATGTAATTGAGGAGTAAATGCAGAAAACCTTACTGATTCATACCAAGTACTACTTTTGCTCTTCTTTGTACCAGATCTGCAAGAAGAGAGCTCCGTGAAATAAACTGACAAGGTTGTTCATTGCTTTTAATTATAAATTAATTCCCAGTAGAAGGGAAAAAGCTGATCCTTCTGGTTTGAATTAAACCAAACCAGGCTAAATTCCATTAAATGTACAACAGCTTTGCAATGGCAAAGAAATGACCTACTTAATAGATCTTTTCTGTTCCTAGGTTCTGCACGAGGCTTAATTATGTTTCCCCTTGAAACAAGAGAAATTAAGGCTTACGAATGTCATGGGTTTTAGGACTGATCTGACTTTATGGACTCAAGGGGAATGTAACTGGAATATACACAAATATAAATAGGAATGTTACAGAAATACATACAACAAGAATATAACCAGAAGGGAAGGCTGTTTCTTTCCATCCCCGTCCCTTCTCTGTCAGAGTGATTCTATAAGACCCTGGTGTCAGCCACGTCTGCTGGGCTGGTTCGGCCAAGGGCGCTGTGTGTCTGGCAGGTCGCTGCCTTTGAAGGGCAGTGCCTTTCCGAGCCCCTCGGGGCTGGGCTGCGTCCCCTCTCCTAGCACGCTCTCCTAAGACACCGTACCGCTACAAAGCTACCCATCGCTGCCTTTTCTAAGAGATTTGTAAGATGGTGCCTTCCACTCGGTTGCACAGGGATAGGTAACTTTGAGTTTCAGAAAATTCCTGGCGAGGAGTTTGTCTGAATAAACTTGGACCGAAGTACTCGTATAAAAAAGCTTCAGTGAGCACAAAGAGCAAATTACACTCTGACCTTGCAGTCCAGCTTTTGGCAAGCACCCATTGTGAATTTGGTTATGAAAAAAGCAAAAGAAAAGGCACATTTTTTAATTGTCCTCAGCTTTTGTAGCCCAAAAGCAATAAACTGCCAATAGCAAAATAGAGGCAGGGTCACAGAGTCAGTTTTTGAATGAACAAACGAATGCATTGTTTTCAGCTTCTAATCTTCGTTTTGGAAGAAATTTAGCAATGGTGTCAAAACAAAAGCATCTTGCAGTCCTGTGAGTTCTTAGAGCTATAGCCCTATTTAGTAAACTGAAGCTTGGAGGAGTGGCTCTGCTTCCCTGAGCATACAGTATGTGCACTTCCATCAGAAAACGCGTTTTTTCTTTCTTCATCAGTGAAAGTAAGGGGTTTCACCAAATAAATGTCTAGATCTTTACAGATCCTAGTTCTGAATTTTTGGCAATCAGTTTTCAAAGTAATAAATCAGAGCCTTTACGATATCACTGCTTTTTATTTATCTACCTTTATTATTAATATGCACAGTGCAAAATTGATGTGGGATGCTTATGTAGTTAGGAATATGCTTTCTTGGGCTGTTTTTTTATATTAATATTTAAAACTAGAGCTGCAAAATAAGATCTAAACCATTTAGTGATGGACTGCCTTTGTAAACACCATACCTTTTGGTTGCCCTGAAACACTGCACAGCTCTTCTCCTCCCAGAATGCCTTTGTCCAGCTCCTTAGCTGTAGTTAGAGAACTTCATTGGAGGAATATGTTCCTTAGAGATTCTCCTGATTTCTGAGGCTCTTCCTCTTGGTTAAAGGTGGCTCAACAAGCTGGGCAGTTACCAAGTAAAGCAGCCCGCTGCACTCACGAGACTGTTTCATTCCTGGTGCCACCTGTTGGGGTCAGGGACCAAGATCAGGTGAGTTTCAAATTCTTATTGTGGCAAATGGCTCTTTAAAACAATTTGTAAGAGAAGAGGGGAAATGAATCTTAGGGGAAGGAATTCTGAACCTTCAACCACTCTTGAGCTAGCACATTCTTCTGGAACATTTCACACTAACAGATGCTCATGATAAGGAAGGAGGTAGGGATGTCATGTCAGATGTTTTGACATTAAAATCGGAGTCTGATAATGTTAGCAAGGGATACAGATGTGAGGTTTTTGGGTTGTTAGGGTTGTCTCTTTTGCTTTTTTCTTGTTGTTGTTGTTGTTGTTGTTTTTAATGACTAGCTAATTCTGAAGTCCCAAAAGGTTTAGATCTTACTTTGCAGTCCCCAAAATGTTTGGGCAGAAAACTCTAGAATGATGTAATAAAAAATAATGATGAGTCACACGTCTGCTGTGGAAACCTGGGATCAGAGGAGTAAAATAACAATTCTCTGTTCAGGGAGCACTTTGGAAAAGAAAGGCGGCAAGGAGTTTGTGGAAGCTGTCATTGAGCTTCGCAAAAAGAACGGGCCATTGGACATAGCTGGAGGTGAGGTTCTGCGCTTCGGAAACCTGCAAACCAAACGCTGCGGGCAGTGGCGTCGCTGCCTGCGGCAGCCCAGCCCATCTCGCTGTAGCGCAACACTTGGGCTCGTGCCGTCTGCAGCAACTGTCATGGGTTACATGGTATTTGTATTCTCCAAGTTAAATACACACATTGCATCTTAAGTAACCTTTACCGGAGCATCTGAGAAGTGATGTAGTGATGAGTGGTACAAGTAAAACCTGTTCACAGGTACACGCATACGCAACGGATGTTGATTATTAAGGGCACAGTTCAGAAAAGCAATTAATTAGATGCTTATTTCTCAGAGCAGTTGAGTACAACTCTGTTAAACATCTGCTTTGCTGAAGTGCTGCTGACTTTCACTGAACTTAAGCACATGCTTAAAGTTAAGCATCTGCTTGGGTACTTTGTTTAATCAGTACCAAAATCATCGCTATAAAAGCTTACAACTTTTTGATGCCTAGTTATCAAAATTTATGTAATATCTGAGAAGAATCTACTATATGAGTAATAAAGTTTGGTAATGATGATATGTAATTTTACATCATCTGTGAAATTGCTGATACATGTTGTTCATATAGAAGGCTGATTCTGCCATCTGTGTTTATGCTATAAAAATAAATACAGTGTGCGCAGTTTTGTAAACGAATTCTGACTAAAGCTGAAGAGGAGATTTAAGACTTCAGCTCTGACAGGAAAAATTACAACTGTTTACTGCTGGTGTTTAATATGTTGGGTTTTTTCCTTGCTTTTTAAAATTTTTAGTAAGTTTTTCTTGGAATTCTTTTTCTGAAAAAATATGTAGATTCAATTATTCACTTTTTTTGTTGCTTACTTCTGTACAGTATTCTTTATCAGCCCAGACCAAACTGCTTACAAATAGATTGCAACTTGGAAACAAAAGAGTTTTTTCTCAGCCATCAGTGAATTCCTTAGAGCTGAGGGGTGCTTGGCAGTCTTACCCTGTGAGGAGCTCTGCACTACACTGGCAGAAACTGGCTGTTAGGGCCTTGGTGGAGGACTCTCGAGACGAATTGGTACACATCAATTTCTCAGTCACACAGATACCCAGTTTTCTGATTTCTCAGTTACATGGGTATCCCTTTAATCCACCAATAACCAGGCTCCTTGCCTGGAATATAATTGTAACTAGCACAGAACGTGTCCGTGGTTCTGTCTGTCTTTTTCTACAGCAAAAGCATAACTTACTTCCCCTTTCTGAGCATTTGCATTTGAAGGGACAACTGCTCTTGGTAATTAACAGTTGTCCTCAACAGAATCCAAATGAGTTAATTAATGACTACCCTAGAAAACACTCCCTGAGAAATATTAAAGTTGGTGATGTGTATCAATACAGTATTTTATTCTTTCAGGATGAAGATATTATCCACATTTCACATCTCACTAGAAATGTGTCAGCTGCTTTTAATAGATTTTTCTTGGATTTATGATGTATGCTGAATCTGCCAACGTTTTAGTTGCACATTATGACAAATTAGCATTGCCTGACACTGAGGCTATTCAACACATTGAGAATCTACAAACCCATAAGAACATAAATGCTCCTGCTTCCATTGTCCTTCAAAACGTACTCTTCCAATTAACCTCCAGTCAGAATGCCATATGACAAAGCCTATTTTTTCTTTGCTGCAGCAGCTCTAGGAAAGTATATGTATGTGATTGTGCTCCAAGAGTTATTTCTTCTACACTTATATAACAAAATGCCTTATAAACTTTCCAGAATGGATGAGAGGATTTCTGACCTCTAAGCATCTTTACAAAACCCTCCAAACCTGACTTCTAAATTTTTTTTAATTACTGATACTTTTATTATTGTTTTTGAGGACATAAGCTGCCGTTTTATACCTATACTTTTGTGGCCACGTATGATGATATCCCAAAGTGTGCGTGTTAGGGGGCTGCCTCTTCACGAAGGTTCAGTGTATGCTCTTGTGAGATTTCGACTATCTGTTTTTCTTCCTTCAACTTGTGATTAGGATGTTTTTCTTCCCCTCCTTATTTTTTTTTTTTTTAACAAACCAAAGTTACAAGTTTTTAATTGCAACCACAGACCGGTGCGTTTCAGAAATGGCAGTGATCCTCTTGCCCTGTTTTCTGGCAGGCAGACCACAGTCTGTTGTTGCTCTGTGATGGGAAGTGGTGAACCCAGAATGTGTTCTCCTGCTGAGAGAAGGCCTCTGGTCGGAGAATCCTTGGCTGCCAGTAGTTTGTAGGCAGGCTGTGCTGCATCCTCTTAGTCCCCACACATCCGTGGCGGTATCACGGTGATAATACGCCTTTAGCATGGTAAAAGTTCTTCTACGTTACTTTGTACATGCAAGGTCTTGCCTGTTGGTATATAAATAGCGTGAATCAAACATTGTGAATCTGTAAATGCATCCTCTCCAACCATCTGTCAAGAATGGGTGAAAGAGATAAACTAAAACCCATTAGCAAAACAGCTCAAATAAGACCAGGCCCGAAGTCTTGAAATCACACAAAATGTTTTTACAGTTGCTCAGAAACAAAGCTGGAAGTAAAGCAAAACTCTTAATTCACCTCTTTTCCGGCCTTCGTTACCAGTTTGCAGAGCACTTAGTAGCTCTGAACCGATGCGGGTCGGGTTGCCGTGCAATCAGAAGCTAGCTAAACAGTGTATTTAGCAGGAGTAGCTGAAGGTCACACAAGTCCTAACTCAGTGTGACTGTCCAGCATCCTGATATTTACTGTGGCTTGGCAGTAAACTGAAGCAAAGCAAATTCATCCCTTGAATGGTGTATGTTCTAACAGATTACTGCCTTTCTCCTTACACGTTACACAAGTTTGCACAATCCCCAATATAAATGTGTTTCCTTTGATGTCAGCCATGAATTCTTGCTCTCTCTAAAATAAGCTCAATTATAGCTATGATTTATAAATTACCACAGCATAGTGCAGCTGGAAATGGAAAATACAAAGTCTCTGTAATCATGTTGTTATATTTTAAGGCTGTGTGATTTGTAATCTAAAACATTCACGGGGGCTAAAGGAATGTCTGTCAATTGTTTGCTATTTTAATCACAGATGCACTGTTTTAATCCTAAGGAGAGGAAAGCAATTATGTTTCACTTTCATTTCCTACTAGCTGTTGTCAGTGCTGGCCATGGATTGCCTGCGAAATTTGTGATCCACTGTAATAGCCCAGGTTGGGGCTCAGACAAATGCGAGGAGCTGCTGGAAAAGACGGTGAAGAACTGCTTGGCTCTGGCTGATGAAAAGAAGCTGAAATCAATTGCATTTCCTTCAATTGGCAGTGGCAGGTAAGGCTGTTACACAAACCCGATGCCAAATGGGTCACATTTTCGAAGTGCCATCTCATATGTTCCAGTCCCTTCTCATGTACAGAATCCATTGCTACAATGCTGACTTTCATCTTGTTCGTTTAGATCGGTTCCTTGAAAGAAGTGTTTCTTCTAGCTTCGTTCAAGCTGTGCATGGAGCCTGCAGTATTCTGCACACTAGCTCAAGTTTGGCAGGTCTTGTAGTGATCCCTGCAGAATCTTAAAGCATGCAGATAGGTTAAAGAGCATAAAACAAACCTTTAAAGAGGATATTAAAAGACTTTTTTCAGATTATCAGTTTGTTCATATAAATTGGGGCTGTGGAGGAGAACATAAAGAAAAGGGGTCTATTTTACCTAGTTTTAGTGCATAATTAAACTTACTGCAATATCTGTCTTAGGCTGGCCAGAAGACATGTCTCTGTTCATTTAAGCAGCAAATCTGAAGTGCCTTGATTCTTAGGATTTGCAAAGTCACTTCAAACTTTCATACAAAAATCTGTAAGATGAATTTCACACAGTTTACATCATGAGACTCTTTCAGGGAGGAAAAAAAAAAAGGCCTTAAAAGCCTTTGCCAAGGTTTTTGAAAGCTGAAGTCTAAAGCTAAGGTTCTTTGGCCTTGTACAGGAGGCTCAGTGCTTTTGAAAGTTGGATCACATTCTTAAGAATCTAAATACAGACTACACTTTTAATCTGAGGCTCTTGGGTTTTGGGTGGGTTTGGAACACTTAGCCCTTAATGGTGGCTCGATATGAAGACCAAGGGCCAAATCTAGGCTGAATTACACTGTCGAGTATTTAACCCTGAACAACTGTCCCTTTTGAATTTGCCATGAAAGAAGTTGGGTGATGTACAGTAAGAATATTCTTCGCATTGTGCCATGTTGCAACACTAGATTAATTCCTGCGTATTCTGTGGGTTAGGGCAGAAAGCACTATTTGAGCTTTTGGGTGAATGACAATAAAGAAATGGAAGTTTCACTAGAATAATAAATTTAAGCAACTTGCATGAGACAAAGTTCAAAATAAGGTTCATTTGCATGGGTGTCATTTTAAGCAAACTTTGTGGAACAGTAGAGAAATCTAGTGGAGAATATAGTACAAAGAGAAGCTCTGAATTGCTCTTTCGGAGAAACTGTGTTCCTCCACGAACCGTAGAGTGACTATGGAGTTGATTGTGTAGGTGTCTAAAGCGAGATTATGTAAAGCATCTTCCACAGAGCCCTTTCTGTTCTGGATGGTTCCCAGCGAAGAACCATTCCCAGCCCTTGTTGCGAAGTAGTTGATTGGTGTTGGACGATGATAAAACCCTGAATAGTCATGAGATTCACATTCTGTTGGGAAATCTGGTTACTGACAGGCAAGGTCTGTGGCTAAGTTATCAACTTGGCCTATGCACATCATTCTCACTCAAGCCAGTTGAAGTGGTGCTTTTAGAAGATGGAGAGGGATCAACAGGCCTTGAGAAATGCATGAGGTTGTGTATTTTTCCTTTTTTCTCTTAATTAGCGATATTTAAGCATAAATTAATTTTTTGAGAGAACAGAATATATTCTGACAATACTCCTTATTTGTTTTTATGAAATCAGAAGTGTTAAAAAAGATAAAAGTAAAGCTTTGAAAGACAGCAAATGCCAAAGACACCACATGTATGCGGCTGCTCTAGTACAGACATCTGTCAAGCAGACATCACCCAATAAACCCACATAAACAGTTTCATTCTCTTTTATAGTTGAGGAATGGGATTACATGAGGGCAGTTCAAATAAATCACAGGGGGAAATAAAATAGCATAGTTGTAGCGTTCAGTGGGCCAGATGCTCAGCTCCAGCCAACTTGTGGAAAGCACAAGTTGGGTGCTGTACAGAGGTAGCCTGGAGTTCAGTCTGGTAGGACCAGCAGGATAACAGAGAAAGAAAACGTAGGGATTGAACATAAAATCGTCCCCAGAGTAGGATTTCATTCTGAGGCTCTGACTTTGATCTGAATTGACACTACCTTGGCTAAAGTCTCAAACCACCTTTTCACAAGAGTTTAACTCTGACCAGTAGATCAACGCAAGAGGCTTCTGTTTTTTCCTGCAGCCCACACATGGCCATTGGGTCAGGATCCTACTTCTGATTTTCCTGCTCTGTTTCTTTCCTTTTTTTTGGGACAGTGGTCCTAAACAATTCACTTTAGTCGGCTTCCCTTTGTGCACGCCTCCCTTTGACCAGGCTGCTCTTCTTTCATTTGCCCTGTTGCGAGCGCCCTGCTGGAACACTGCTGAAGTGGAGGTTGTATGACTTCAGAGTCCCCTGTGAGCAGCTCAGGAACGGTGTATACCTTGATTTTGATGCTGGCCTGTGTGGCAATTCTGCTCTGGAGCAAAATTCCTCAAAGATCTGTTCAGTATATGCCAGGCTGCAGCATTTGTAAGTGCCTAGCAAGCGATCAGATGTGGAGGCACACTGAGTCTGTGTCTCTTTCTCTGTGTGAGGTGGCAGTAGGAGGTAGCTCCCGTGTCAGAACTATGCTCTCAGTTGATCAACGTGTCTAACAGCTGATTCTCCCTGACCAGCTCATTTGGCTTTAGAAGAGTACAAGGTTTTCTCACAATGCTTTTTCCTTTTTTCCTTCTTCAGTAAAAGAAAAAATAGGGCATTTTCAGAAAAGAAAGAAACAGCATGAGCTATTTCATGTCATCATTTTTGAAATATCACAAGTGTTATCTCCAGGCAGCATGTATAATGTCACGTTACAGGCAGTACTACCACGGAATTGCTCTCAGAGTATATTTTATGGCAAGGTAATGCGCAGTGAGCGGGCTGTGACACAGGCAGTTGCCTTTCTCATTTTGTGTCTGGCAGCATGTAATGAGAGGGAGAGTACAACAGTGTTTTATTACCAGAGTTTGATGCTTCAGTGAGCAAATGCTAAGTGATGTTGCACCTGTTAGTGCCAGAGGTGCATTTAGTCCAGCTGCTTACTGGGATTGCTGAGGAAACTCTGAGAAACTCAGCCACCTGTGTAATCTGTAAATTATTAGTATCATTAATAGTACATGCTTTGTAACAGGGAGTATTGACCACCACGGATCTGTAAGCACATGTCGGGCAACCAGGTGATGTTCAAGGGGCTCTTTCAAATTCCGTTTGGGTCCTGCCCGTAACAGAGCGATTGTGTCGCATCACCTCAGACTGGTAACTGCAATGTGCTTCGCTGCGGCTCAGGGAGCGCTCAGGCTTTGGCTAGGGCGGGACCACAGTCTGGGTGGGCAGCAGGACTTCATGAGTAATACAGCAGCAAAGCTTAGGCCACATTCGGAGTAGTTACCAGATGTAATTTCAGGAGTTTGCCATGACCTATAAAACTCACAGTTCAGGTCATGGCTTTGTTCAGACAGTTTTGCTTGTGCTTGACCTGTTTTAAGGTTAGATGAAGCTTTCAGATAAGAGCTGCTAGATAAAAACATGAAAAAGCTTATAAGAAGGGTTCCTGGGCTAGACATTGAGTTTTAAAATTCAGTCACACAGAGTTTTGTCATCTGAGAAAGCAGCAAGGTTTGTTCTTTTTGTCTGAGGCTTCTCCAGAAGCAGCGGGCAGGACCCTTTTCTTTGGGCATTGCTCGAGGAGTAGAGAGGCCTCTGGGTTTTAGAACTCTCCAGTTGATACCAAGCGAATACCTTTGAAGATACTTTTCTTAAGACTGTACGTACATTGAATCAGCCAGTAATTAAAAAGGAGGTAAGCAGTGTTGGAAGTGTTGCTGAGGTTGGCTTAGAAAAGCCATTGAGCCCCTTAAGTCTGTCCTCAGACCTGACACAACTACCGTGGCTTCCCAAGGCCAGTAAATTTAGACTGACCCCACCAGGACAGGGCTCACTGTGACCCAGGGGAGCAGACTTGCTCACCTTTGCAACTTTTAAAATTTTGTGCTATATTATTAACCATTAATAGTGGTAAAACCATTTTGTACTTTGTGTCTTTTCAGGCTTCATTTTCTATGTCAAGTTCTCTATCCCTTTTTTTTTTTTCTTTAACGGTTGGTTTGCTTTCTGGACTCTAAGGTATATGCTGTTTTCCTGAACACTTCAGGTCGTTGGTTTACTTACTTGTCTGTTAAATGAGAATAATTGACCATCAGATATTCAAAGGTTCAACTCATTAATGTGTGTGGACTCTGTGTTCATATTTTGGGAGTGCTTTTCTTCTGTTTGAACATTTTAAGTCTTGCCTAAACAAACAAGTTTGTAGTTTCTAATTCAGACTGTAAACACTGGCTTTGTAGCTTTATTTACTGTGCCACAGCAGAGAAAAGGCTGAGCATTCCCTGCAAGGTTAAACCATCAAAAGCTTGTTCAGCAAGTCTTGATTTTATTTGCATTTTTTTGTCTCTCCTTCTAGAAACGGCTTCCCAAAGCAAACAGCTGCTCAGCTGATCCTGAAAGCCATCTCCAGCTATTTTGTGTCAACAATGTCCTCTTCAATCAAGACGGTGTACTTTGTGCTCTTTGACAGCGAGAGTATAGGGATATACGTGCAGGAAATGGCCAAACTAGATGCCAACTAAGCCTAGAAAGCTACAGTACCAGCCCATCGTCCTCCCCAAATCCTTAACTCATTGTGAAACAGAGCATCCCTTATTTGAAATTTTGCTCATCTAGGGGAATAAAGGTGGGGGTTTTGTTGTTGGGGTTTGTTTTTTTGTTTTGTTTGGGGGTTTTGTTTTGTTTGTTTTTACTTTCTAAAATGGTTTATGCTGGCACTGATAGTTGGCATTACTGCTGTTAATGCACTGTATCCCAGGCATCGTCTGAACTTAGCGTAATCTAGGAGATTTTATAGTTTTATTTTAATGAAGTATGGATTGAAGCAGAAAGCCATTAGGAGTATGTAGTCTTTTACTTGTGAAAGAAACAGGCCAACCCTATTTTGTAACTGTGTTGTGGTGCTTTATCAAATACATCAAGTGGCGTTCCTTTCATTTTTTAAAAGAACAGATGCTATAAACCTAATTTGTGTTTGTTTATTGTCTTAATGATAAATCTGGAAGAAAAAATACAGAAACCCTGTTGTCCCTAATTATATTTACAATTTTGAAATTGTGTGAATTGATTTAGTAAAATGTTTGAACTGTTGCTGTTGGTGTATTTGAATTAATCTTTCTGTTAAGCCTTCATTTTCTAAATTCTGAAAAGTTAGCTATGAGAGGGATGATAAAACACCAGATCTGAACCAGTGGCCTGGAAGCACATTTGGAGATGCTGGGGCTCTTACCTGCGCCTGCTGGCTGGCTGTGTGCCCCATGATGCTCACAATCGCATCTCTTTCCAGTGAGTATTCAGACTTTCCTGTTGGTGCTTCAGATGTTCCTGTTCAGAGTCAGACTTAATTGGCTGGTTTCATTTGGGAGGTTGAAGCATCTTAGATCAAGCAAGGCCCAGGATTTTTTGAACTAGTTCCAGTCATCTTAATATTGGCCCATTTGAAGCCATTTATGTATTTTTTTCCAACCATTTATGAGCCTGGTTTGTCATTTGCACAGCTGAAATCCATACCAACATAAACCTTTATGGAAGTCACTTGTTTTTTGTACTTTGAGAAAGAAGAGGTTACATGTTCAAAAGCTATTGCATATGAATGCTTACTCTCCAGAGGAAGCTCTTCCTTTGAAGTCTTGAGCCTGCTTTCTAGATAGTAGGCATACGCTTTCCATCTCTGCTGAAAACTTCATTTGCTGATGAAAGAACACTTCACAGCCACTCTGGCTTGACCCAGAGCAATGAATGGACCAAAGCTGACCGACTTCTCAGTAAGCTCAGGAATACCAAGTATTAAAAATGTGTAGCATAGGCTCCTGCAAGAATTTGGATTTTTGTGTAGAAGTCCAGATGCTCAGAGCTTCCAAGTGGACTGCTATAGAAGAGCAGCAACAACAGAAGACAAACTTTAAAGTTACAGTCTTATTCTAAACACATACACAAAGTTAAAAGGAAGAGTAAATTAATTTTGTGCTTCAACTACATAATGTGTTTGAGCATAGTATGGGCTCAAACTTGAAAGTTTTAAACAGCCAAAATGCATCTGGTATCATTCTTCAAAGACAGCAGTTCAACTGGCAGTAAATGAAATAAGGTGCAGTACTTCAGCAT
Source organism: Phaethon lepturus (assembly GCF_000687285.1). Taxonomy (NCBI): domain Eukaryota; kingdom Metazoa; phylum Chordata; class Aves; order Phaethontiformes; family Phaethontidae; genus Phaethon; species Phaethon lepturus. The sequence continues at coordinate 47,359 of NW_010539745.1, forward strand.
TTAATTGTGAAGTGTGTGTTACAGCAGTTGCTTTGATTCTTGTAGTTAACTGCAAGACTGAAACTGCACTTTCTACAAATTTCACTAGGTGTCACTAAAAGGATTGAGAAATAGAAGAGAGCATGGATGAGCAGGTACCTGAGGAAACACTTGGTGTGAAAAGGGCCCTAATTTTTCAGCACAGAAGGGGATTTTTAACACAGCA
>NW_010539745.1:47594-56725 GCF_000687285.1 Phaethon lepturus
ACGCAGGAATCTGCACATCAAAATGACCATACAGATTACTGCTTTGTGGTCTCTGTGCTGTAGAATTTACAGTATTGTATGAAGTCTCACCTTAAAATCTCCACATTTTCATGTCAGCAACAGAAAAAAAGCTGTTTGTCCACAAGTACTTTCAAAGGAGTTAGTACAGCCTCCAACAGCATTTAATAAATCTGTCTTTTACACTGTTACACCATGGTGGGGAGAGGTCAACTTGTGTCTTTTAACTAAGAAGATCCCAAAGCAAACTATTGTAATTCAAATCACATGGACTTGCTGCTTCTGGCCTCACATCTCATCTACTTATTCAGCTGCCAGCTCCATAAAAATACCAATTTCATTGGGATTGCTCGTGATGCACCATTTGCTTTGTTCAGATTTGGGTCCTTTTGCAAAAGAAGGGCCATGAGCATCTCCCACCTGATGAGAATCTGAGCTTTGCACTGTGTCCCAGTGTGACCAAAACCAGTTATCAAGGATTTTTGTCTTGAACAAGTAAAATCTCTGCTTCCCCTGGTGAGCAGGGCCACAGCCCAAGAGCTTTCCAAAAGTCTCTCTTCTCATTCTGACTCATAACTATGGACCATGTTTTGCTCCTGCATAAAATCATTTGCAGTGTTGAAGTGGCTCATACGGGGGCATCACTGTCATCTTCAGTACAAATACCAGCATATCCTCCTCTTTCTTATCCATTCAAAAGCCCGTAAACCCTCAGGGTGTTCAGAGAATACCATCATTCCATTGCTTTGACCAAGCCTGTTCCACAAGTGACCTTGAACCACTGCACAGCTGGTCTCCACCAGTAGCAAGGTGGGTCTGCCTGGAGGAGCAAGCCCATCTCTGGCATGGCCCTGCCTCTCAGTCCCTGTCTGCCAGCAGCCTTAAGAACGCTGCTCTGAGGTCCTGAAATCCAGCAGGCTCCATCACAAAAGCCAGATAACCCAGAACAAGCTTGAACTCAGCCACATGGGGCAAAGTAGATATGGCAGATATTCAAGAACCTAAAAAGTAACATATCGGGTTACATGCATAACAAGTAAAACAGGAGAAGAAATTCCTGCTACCACATGCACAGCAGCCAGGACAACATTACTTTGGGAATCTCCCTAGCATTTTGCTTGTTATAGCTAAATATGCAAGCTCCTTTTGCAAAAAATTAATTACACTTTGGGAAGGCCACATATGGAAAAATATCAGTGAAAGTGCCTTTACCTTGTTCTCTTACTGGTAAGTCCATTATCAGCCTTGCCCAATAATGGTTAAAATACACACTCTCTCCTTAACTGTTTCAATACTTTCAAAGGTTAAAAGCTTTTTGTGGCCAATAGCATCTTCAATTCACTGTGTCAAATCCTGCTCTCCACTACTTTTCTGCTTCTAGTCAACTCACTTTTTCCACAGTAGAAAATTCACTGCAATACTGTCCTTAGGGTGCACCAAATGGTGTAACTTTAGAAGTTCCCCCTGATTTTACAACCTATGATCCTCCTAAAGCTTTTCTTATTTGAAGTTGTCAGCCTGCATGATTTGTTGATCTGGTATAATTATCCTACTACATCCATGGCCAGGCTGGGTTGTAGCTGCAATTAGCTGTTAACAGAAGCATTACTGCACCCCAGAAAAGAAGTAAGCAAAAACTCAAGTTTGGGCTCATTTCCCCCCCAAATAAGAATGGTCCATAGCGACGCTGTAGCTCATCTGCCTTTTTGAATCCTTGTTTCCCAAAAGCTATTTTTTTAATCCTGAAAAATGGGAGCAATGAACAACATTTGTGTAACCTTTACTTTTCCACAACAATTCAGGAAGGGCAGATCATTTGTTAACAGTAATGCGGATGCATCTTCTGGATGGTTAGTGCGCTGATGGACAGGTTAGACTGTCAGTCTCGTGTTACATTCCACTGAAGCCAGCCCTCCATACTGTCACAATTAATTTAAGATGCAGTAACAAATCTTGCTGCACTTCCTTCAGCTCCTTTCTGGATGTCAACTTTTTGGAAGATTGGATTTAGCGTTTTGGCAAATTCAGAGCTACACCACGCTGCAGAGAGTGGGGCATCAGTAAGAGACAGGGGAGACGAGATTCCCCCCACGGGAGGTGGGGGAGTCTAATGAAGACTTTCCCCTGTTCTGATCCCTGTTTGCAGCTTGGGGACCCCACTGCCCCCCGCTTTCAGACAAGCAACAGGCAGGATTGCACTGCAGCCCTTGTGTTCAGCTCAGAGGTCTTAGGTCCTCCGCTATACATTTTATCATCAGCACTTAAACTTCCAGGATAATTAAGAACAAATAATTGTTCTAATTCTTTAAGACTTTTAAAAAACAGTTTTTTTAAAATTAACTAATTTTAGATTTATTCATCTTAAAACATCTGGAAACTGACCACTAATGCAGCTGCCTGTGTTCCACAAACAGTCCCTCCCCATTAGCACACTTCATTGCCTTTATGGACAGCACTGGTTGCCAGTGGGCACCAAGTTCAGACCATGGCTTCCACCTAAAGAGTCCAGGAGCCTCACGGTCTGTCCCCACCCTTGCCATGAAGGCTGTGTCCGTCCTTCTACCTTACTGTCATGACTGTGCTCTGAAACTCATCCCCTGGCAAAGCAAGCCCTGCCAGCCAGGTTACACGGGAAGAGGTCCCATGCCAACACTCACAGACCTTTACACAGAGAAGTCCGACATCTGGTGATGAGAATGGTGGGTTTCCTCATAATGCTCCCTTTAGCTGGGTATTTCCAGATTATGCTAGACTTCTATTTGCTGTGTGTACATTTGCAAAGACATGCCTGCAGCTAGCATCTTTAAGCTGCATTATAACCTCAAAATATCAGCTGCAAGACACACAGGATCTTACTTGCCAAGCCCACATTCAGTTGTTCCTACACTGTTTCTCCCCAGGTATTGATCATTCTTCCCACAGACTAGATTAATTAGCACTCTGATCGTCTATTGAATATCTCTACAAGTCGAGGGCATTGCATAGGCTCCCTCTTAACTATCACATCGCAGAAGTACAGTGTGCAGCATGGTAATGAATGCACTGATGTGACAACATCAGGACATCTGTTCTCCAGAGATCCGACATGAACAAATGCTTCCATGTACAAGATTTCATCATAATTATAAAATGTCATCCAAGGGCTCATTAGGAACAGCATCAACATAATTATAAGCATAATATGAAATATGAAAAGATGGGTATTAATAGCTAGATAGAAGAGCTTGTAATCTTTCAGCCTCAAAACATAGTACTAAAGAAGAGTTAGAACAACTTCATGTTTGTGCAAGAGTGAGGAAGGCTGGGATTGGACTCATTAGGTACAGACAAAGCACTTTTAGAAATGCCTTTTTTTTTTTTCCAGTAAAAAGGGGCATCGGGAATCTGTTTGTAAACTCTCCAAAAACCACAGTACATACATCCAATAATCTGAGAGATTAAGAATTCAGAGAAAATACTCCAAAACAGAAAATAACAGAACACAGATGACATACAGGTACCCTACGCGGGCTGAAACAACATTATCCAAACAGGCAAAAGTTAGGTACAAAGCACTTTTAGAAATGCTTTTTTTTTCCCCAGTAAAAAGGGGCATCGGGAATCTATTTGTAAACTCTCCAAAAAACACAGTACATACATCCAATAATCTGAGAGATTAAGAATTCAGAGAAAATACTCCAAAACAGAAAATAACAGAACACAGATGACATACAGGTACCCTACGCAGGCTGAAACAACATTATCCAAACAGGCAAAAGTCTGCAGAAAAGTAAGGCTCCGTTTTTCCAACATTCATTAACACCAAGTTTTTGTGAGCTCCCTTCCCCTTGATCCTAGCTAAAACTGGGTTCTCTAGCCTGAAATATAGCATTGACAGGAGCTGCAGGTGCCTGCGTACTTGATGATCAGGTTTGCAGCCTGTGGTAACTAGTCACTCTGCTCTACCATGGTTTTACAGAAGACAGCAATACCTAAAGTTGTAACGGCAACTCAGAGGGAGCAGCATAATTGATAGGCCTGGAGAGTGCAGGTAAGTAGAAGGATTGTATTTATATCCCTGGCATGAAACCCAATGGGAACCAGGCTATTGCACACTGGCTAAAGTGCTTGAAAACTGCCACCGATTCCTTTTTGTGTCAAGTTCTTCAGAGATTTAGTTCATTCCTCCATAGAATCCTACTTAATGCCTCCACAACTCATGTTTAACCATTATCACTAGCAACCTGCTCATAAATGCTTCTTCCTTGTCAGATTCCACAAACGGGAATCCAGGGGAGATGATACTGCTGTTTCCTAATACAAAAGAAGGAACGACAACGTTCCACAGCGTAGCCTGTGAAATCCCAACTCTTGCACACTTTTTCACCAGCCTGGCTAACAGAAGAAATTTGATATTTTTGTACCTTGAAATGACTAGCCTTCTTAGGCTTAGGAGAATAAATTAAAGTTGAGCCAAAGTATGCCTCAGCTGCAGCGATGGGCAGATTGATTTGCTTTCCATCTGGGAGATTAAATTCCACTGCCAAAAAAATGGCACCAGCATAATTAGCTGTCAGTCAAGTTGCAAAGAGACAGACTATGTGGGATAATTGAAAGCCCTGCAGCTTCTCATTACATACTACAGTAGCCGTATTTGCAAATTTCCACCTTGAGGAGGTTCTCTGAACATGGTCAGGATGGTACTTACTCCTCCTGGCACATTCTTTTGAAGTGAAACAGGAATATTGTGCAGGGATGGATTAATTTTAAGTAACTTTCGCTTAACCTAAATTGGTTATAATATATTTGTCAACAGCCTCTGACAGCACCACTAGGGTTTAATTGCAAGCAAATCTAAACAGCTAGACAGAAATGGTAGGTCTTCAACTCCGGTTATGCCCAGGAGACATCTTTACAAGCATAAGAATCACCTCCTGCCTTTTTTCTGTCTTTTCGCTCCACACACTATCCCTCCCTCATGAATTCTCTTATTCAGCAAATTGTAATTCATAATCAACCTATCAGTATGCGATATTACAAACATGTATGTTTCATAGAATAATCAACCTTTTTTTCCTCCCCCATTTCGTGAGGCTTGAGCACGCTTCAGCAATTGCTGAGCATACAGGAAAGCTTAGGAGAGACAAGTAGCTCTGATGACTGGCCCAAGCCTTGCTGAAGGCTGTGCAATCATCTTGGCAACAGGGCAAGAGGCAAAAACGGCCCCAAGAGTAAAATACATTACAGCTTTCACCCTAAACCCACAGGGAATACATAAAACTGGTTTTTCTTCTGTGTAAAACAAGAGCCAGGACTGCAGTCTTCTTTTAGGGCAAGATGTGGTTTCTGTCACTTTTCCCCAGTACCTGCCTTACTCCCTGATAAAACAAAGAGAATCAGGTCCGTCACAGTCCCCAATTCCCCAGTTTTTCCCCAGAAGCAGTTACTGCCCGCTCTGGCTGAACGCCTCGGCCATCCTTCACTCCCCAGGGGAGGAGCAGCTCTGCCACTTGCCTTACAGCTGGGCGTTATCTGATCACGTCTGCGCTAATTGTGCTTTTATGTCCCCGAGGTGGGAGGGGATGAGGGAGATTGTGGGCTTTGCCTGCTTTTGGCAGCTTCAAAGTTCTCCAAACCAGAAAAGTTACTGCTTTCCACAGAAGAGGGAGCCAGTGTCACACCTCCCACATGGCTCCGAAACCTCCGAGCTAATAAAGCCCAGCCTAATACACTAATAACTCTTCTTAAACCAGAGCTTTCATTATAAAGTGTAATTTATGTTCACCTTTAAGAGCACCACAAGCCTGAGCCCTATTACAGGCACAGATTTGCCTCTTGCCTCCCTGCAGCACTTCCTCGAAGCTGGGAGTGTTTCCAGACCTGACGGGACACACTGGTGTGAACTGGGAGCCAAACTGGGAACAGAACAGGTGGTTCATAAAATGACTAAAGCCGAAGTAACTAGCTTGCTGCTGTGATGTGGTAGAAGACTGGCTTGGCACAAAAGAGCAAGACAGAAACTGCAGAAAATGGTGTGAAACTATTTCTGATTATTCAGGCTCCATCAGAAATATAAACACACCAATCTACTCCTAGGTCTAGAGGGAGCTAAGTCAGGATTTAGTACACAGCCAGGTCTCATGCTGGCTTTATCCTCATGTATGTTAGGAAAGGGAAAATTGCCCCTCTTGTCTGTTCACAATGCCCCTTTATGATTTATTAGGCAGTCCTCCTTTTTTGCCTCAATTACTCACTTCAAAAGGGGGTGGAAATGGGACATTCCTAGCCCTAATACTAAATGCATGTAGTCAATAAAAAGGAAAAAACGCTGAAAAATGTTTAAAGGGAGGGTGCTTAAGTTATTGCAGCCCCTGGGAGCATTAATGTATGTGCCAACAAGTTACTGTATGTGGCTTTAACATGCTTATTTATTCTGCTGCACAATAAAACTCTGTCTTAAATAGTGCCAAAACCTGTTTGCCATGGCAACCCCTCATCACACATGTGTTCCAGTAGTACTTACAAGCACCTTCTTAAAGAGAAATACACAGCAGGATGAATGGCTTGCGACCTTCAGGGCATTTTACAAAGTTTTAAGCACCCAAGTAAATATTGCTTTGGACTGAAATATTTCTTCCAGGTTTTTTTTTTTCTTTCAATAACTCTTTAAGCAGTGAAGCAAAGCCTGTTCCTTGCTCACTTCTCTCCAAGCAGGGCTCTAATGGCTTGGACAAAGCACAGAGCCCAGTTTTTACCTGGCAGGTCTCAGGTGTTGCCAGTTGGCTGGGGAAGCATGGTAGGAATCAGCTGGTCTTCTACAGTTTTAAGTGCACTGCAGCTGTTCCTGGTGTAATTAGTCATCCTTTGTGCTGGCACAAGAAAAATAGATGCTTTCCCTCCTAGTCACACTAAATGTTTGCTCAGTCTAGCCACTGGCCTTTAAATCCAAGTATGCACATGTCCATAATAAAGCCACATGATGCTAATATTACATTTAGCAGTTCTGCAAGTGCCCAGCCCAGGAAAGGGTTTGATTCTGCATTCTTTTTCCACTGCTTAATTTCATGCTGTGCCTTAACAAAACTGGAGAGGCAAGCTCATTTCCCACAACATGGAGAGATGCATCCGTGGATCCTAACAGCAAATTGCATTAGGTGGAGAGGGTAGAGGTTAGCCTGCTAAACCAGCCTCCAAGCACGGGAGTCAGCAGTGTGGGAATCCCTGTAGGAAACCAGGTTCCTTGGATCACTCCCCTTCTAGCTCTCTGACCATGGTATCTCAGCTAGACACAGCACTAAATGGAGGACCAGTAACACAGCCCTTCCAGATACAAATTCCCAGGAGCCATACAAGCAAAGCCTGTTTGATAATGGCCATCTTTTTTTATTATCATTGACTGCTTGTTCTGCCAATGCATCTGCTGTGCAGAAGCGGCAGCGGAAGGAGCAGCCAGGCAACTTCTGCCCAGGGCTTAGGGTTGTCTCCAGGAAGGCTTAACTGCCAGGAGTTACCCCATCTGCCCTTCCTTCTCATGTTTTGTGGGGTTCACGCTCCTTCCCTCCCCTTCTCATTTCAAAGAGCATTATTCTATATTTCCCAAACTCATCACAGGTCTGCACGCAGTGATGCTGCACCTTTGCTCCCCGGGTTTGGAGAGGGCAGGGCTGAGGCCATCAGGTGATGCTGGTGGAGCCTCCCGAGCAGCCACTCGCCAGCAGCTCCAAGGGCCCCAGACACCAGCACAGCCTGAAAAGCCCTGTCAGTCCCCAAGGAGGATTCCCAGCAGATCCCCACCATCACTGGGGGCACTGCCTAGGTGCAAGTCCATGCTTGGCACATCCCTGAGGACATGCTCACCTCACTGGACACTACTAATGAAATTGCTGGGGGTGGGGGGAGCAGAATTAGAGTTATTTTAGTCCTCTGGCATCATATAATGAATTTCTGCACAAGACAGTTCAGTTTAACCCTCACTGAAAGGAGTCTCTGACCATTATCAGCCTCTCCTGGGCCACATGCTTTCCCTAGCACTAACAAACTCCTCTCGCTCCATCACCCACCTAAATCCCTGTCCCCAGCCCTGCTGCAGACCACAGTAGGAGGGAGAGGGCTGATCCCAGCAAGGCATAGGGAACATTACTAGAAATGGTTGTGGAAGCATTCCTTCTTGTAGCCAGGTCCAGGGAAAAGATCTCTCCAGCAGCCGGAAGAGAAATCCTAGAAAGCACAAAACCCCCAGTTTTAAAAATAAATAGATGTATATAAAGCAAGAAAAGAAAACAGTGTATCCTTAATACTCCATTATTAACGGTGCTCAGTAAGGGATTTTCTGCTTTGCTGGAGCATGTAACAGGCTTAAATAAGAATCCCTATCAGAGTACAAGTTTGTAATTACGCAGATAACATTTTGTTCTTGTAACGACAACATAAATGCTCACAAACTGCATTGGTTACACATTTCTATAAATAACAGAGATGTCTCTCAGCTTGCACTTCAGTAAAGACCACAGGCATGTCACCTTGACAAACTACTAACTGTTTAGGAGTCCAGGCATTTAATAGTGTTGTCCTGTTTTTAGCAAGGCTTTCAGCTACTGGTTCCTGGCAGAATTCCTGAAGCATTTGTACCAGGGATGAATGCTGATTCCCTAGCCCCATGCTATTAGTTAACCACTTCCAGCCTGCACCATTAGCAAACATTAGCACCAGCTCAGGTGCATGCTGTTGATGCTCAGTGAACATGTAGAAAGAGCTATCCTGGCAACTGGGTTTTTTTTAAACACTTCAGTTTTACTCCTTATCTCCCAAAACATCACCCCTTGAAAAAAAAAAAAATGTAGGAGAACTCTCCCTGCTTTTTTCTTTCTTTTCTTAGTGACTGATCATGTTTGTGATTTCAGTGACCAACGTGGAAGATAAACACAGCACTTGCATGCCTGCAAATGTAAGTGACAGGACGCAACTCAAACTTTCCAAATGTACAGAAATAAAAAGTAACAGCTCTGTACAGTAAATGATTCCTTCTGGTAAGCTGCAACCTGCTTCTGTGCTATTGCAGCAAATATATGTTTTACTACTCTGGCAGTGGGATCGATCCCTTTCACAGTAAGTCTTGTAAACAGACACATTCCTGC
>NW_010539745.1:56756-77572 GCF_000687285.1 Phaethon lepturus
TTGATCAACTCCGTGTGAGTCAAAATTTCTGCTGAAATGTCCTATTATGAACACTTCTGTCATGTCTTCCTAAATCCCAACTGGAAAACATCTTGCTATTATACTGGTGTCATCAGTTTAGAAGAACATATAAAGTTAAGTTTATTGAGCTGCAATTTTGCAGTGCATTTGCAAAATTCAGAAAATATGTTAATGTGTTATTTCTCCTAAAAGCAGGCACTGAAAACACACTGATCTACTTGTGCATGTGTTTACAATTATTTCTGTACATTACTGTGTCCAAATAGCTGTTAGAAAAATTTCCAAGCTAGTGTGTATGTTTAGTTTTACTCAAATTCCCATAAATGAATAAGAAATCTCTGCTGCCTAGAGACTTTTGAAAACACAGTTTTAACTGGAATCAAATATCATGAGTGATACCTATTACTGCATCCTACTTGCCTGTTCCATTATAACTTGGAGGCATCACAATATTTTGTGTCATTACATAGTGCTGAAGGCATGAAAACTCTCCAGGCTGATTAACATCTTAAAATTTCTCACCCTAAAGCACCTAATCCATCAGAAAGGACTGTTAGGTCTCAGCTGATCATTCATTTTCTCATTGAAACCCTATGACTCCATTTTAAGAGCTTTTTTTATAGACTCATATAAAGGAGAAAGTGAACTTTTTAACATGTTTGCACTCCACTAAGTCAATACACATAAAAAGAAGTACAACTGGGGTTCCTACATGAATATATGGCCCAGAAGTGCTAAGCTGGTAGAGAGATACAGCTACTAGTTAGGCAAGAGATTAACTTTCTGATTTCCATTTCTTCACTTTGTAAACTTCTTCCTAGAAGCAAGGGACATCCAGGAATGTGACAGTAGGATGAGCCAGATCCCAGACTTCCAATAGACGTTTTGCCCAGTAAATTCATATGTGCATTTTTCCCCTAAATTGTCTTTGAATAATCCATCTTACTCTGGTTATCATTTTGCTATTGCTTATCTGTCCTTTGAATGCCAGTCCAAAGCCAACAGCATTTAGCAGGGTTCCCACAGCACTGCCATTACTGCCTCCACAGGACCTTATTGTTATTTTTAATTTGTATAATTCCTTGAACAAGTTGCCTTTGTCCCAACAAGTTTATATTTGGAGTACTTTGTCCAGTCACCTGGCAGATCAGTCACAGAGCAGGGTTAAGGATTAAGGGTGTATTTCTCCTACGTGAAGGCCTGGTGCACTTGGCCACCCTGTTGCCTACATATCTAATGATAGTTTGTAAAGCTCAGGGTGTTTGATCATCCCATTTACTGTGTGCATTACGGAGAGCCGCCTTCTCCCCGGCATCTCTGGTACACGTCCAGCTCCTTCCCACATCAATACAAAGAGCCAAGTCATGCAAGAGAGAACAAAATCAAGTTCTCTCTATCGGTGGTGTTGAAGGCACTTAGCCCCCTTCTCTGATGCCTGTGAGATGGTAAGAGAACATTAGAGGGAACAAGACAAAGAATCTCACCAGCTGCAAGACACAGCACACAAAAGGACTATGTTTTTAAATAAAAACCATCAGTACCAATACAGCTGTCAACTGTGCTTTGCCCAGAAAGTGAACTTTTATGAAGCTCTGTAAAATCTTCTAAGTCTGGAACTTTAAAAGCATTTTTCTGTTTAAAATGAAAGTTTAAAATGGCAGAGCTTTATTGAAAGCTAATGTTAAAGTAAGAGTTTCACCAAGAGAATCACCAAGATGAATACTGTTATTAATTATCATTTAAACATCTACATCTTCAGTCTTTCAAAAACTGTCTGAAGTAGTACAATCAGGATCTCCCAGCCAGATGGCTAATGAAATAGCATCAGCCAGCCTTTCCCACAGATGATTACCTCCTTCATAGTCTGTAACTTCCAAAATGTCCACATCACTGACAAAGTTTAAAAAAAAGGGTTTATTCCAAAGTTAATGACATTGGTATAGTACCATTGATTGCTCAGTTTGCAGGAACCTGAGTGGCATTTGGGAAGTAATGAAAGAAATATGGAAAAACTCAAAGGACAGCCTGAGGCCGTTATCTCAGGCCACATAAATCAATGCAGTTGTTCACTGTCTTTAGGTCTGAAGAACATTTTGCTTCCTAAAAAATCCAGAGCCGAGCCGTGCATCCAGGAAGTGGGGACTAAGGAGAGGTGACAGTGCAGTCAAGCAATAGATTTGTCAAGAAGCATAAATTGGGCAGAAAAGGCAAAGAGGAAACCTCAGGACTTTAGTCACCCTTCACAACTGTTAATCCCGCATCACTACAAGTAGTGCCTGGCGGTTCCTGTCATCCACCGAAACCACAGGGCCAGGCTTGGTGGGCTGTCCAGCAGGCAGGAGAGAAGGGATCGCAGAGGATCTGGCACAAGGAAGAAGCCTCCTGCATTTCCAGCTTCCTCAGCAAAGCAATGACCTCATCCACAAGCCAGTGGGAATCAGCCAAAAACCTTCAGACTCCTTGGTAAGGATCAGTCTGGTACTGCCTTCATAGGCCCAGTCCCTTCCCCACCCCAGCTATGTTTTAAGAAAATTCAAGTAAGAAAATCCAGGCCTTGAGTTGGTACATCCTACAAGTTCAAAGCATAGAGACTCATCTTCTGTTTCTGGATTTGAGACATTGTGCTGTTTTCCGCATGGTTTCTTCCAGCTCTTGTTCACACCTCATCATCCTTTGTTGGCTGTTGGTAGTCCTGTGCAAGTGAGCCTGAACTAAAGCAGGGGTCCTGGGACTTTCCATGGCACACTCCTCCAAGCTTTCCTGAAACCTTCTCTTTTCCAGCCTCTCTATAATGTTGTCCCTTTTAACCTAGGCACATTTGGGATCTGTGTGATCCCAACGTTAGATCAAGAGCATAATTTGGCTTTGACAAGGAGCTGACTTTTCCTAGGACTGGAACAGTTCAAGACAAGGTAATTTTGAACTGCAGAAAAACTGGGAAGGAAAGCAGAAAAATAGGAATAAGCAGTGGGAGGAAGACACAGAGAAATGAAAGAATGAATGAACAACAAGGAGGAAATAAAAAAGGAAGAAAGTATGAAAACAAAGAAGGAAAGAAAAATCTAGGGGGAGGTGTACAGAGATTCAGAAAGCCAGTTATGTTCAGAAAAAAGAGAAAACCCTTACATCAGCTAACAATCAAAGGAAAAGTTTTGAGTTGTCTTGGACGGTGTTTCAGCTAAAACCTTCAAGCTGCTCTTTTTTGTTTTCTTGAGAAGTATACACATTAGCTCAAGCTGTCTGAAGGGCTGTGAAAGCCACAGAATCCCCAGCCATCACCAAGCATCATCTTTTCATAAAAATACTGTTCTAGGCTGTTATTTATTTGACAAAAAAGTTGAGAACATTTAAACCAGAGGGAACCACACGCTGGAGAAAATACTTATTAAAAGTGGCCTCAAATTATATGTATAGTTTGATACTGTGTTTTTAAAGTTATATAATAATTCATCTCTTTCAATAGTGTCAGGTTATGCTGCCTGGCAAAACACCCTGGACAAAGGCAACATTTCCACAGGGGAGATGTTCTGATCTTGTTCTGCTCGGATTCTAACAGCATACCATATGCTTTCTTTGGATCACCCTACACCAGAGGACAGCAAGAATTGCCACATCCCATCCACACACATGCAAGAAAATAAGGATCCTTATTGCTAGGAGGGACGGGTTTTACTCCCCAAGCAGTAGTTTATGCCTACCCATTGACTGCTTGAAGATGGCTATCCCCATAGGTTTATCTGAAAGGCTTTGCTTTCAAAATAAGGGTGCAAAAAACACCAGCCACAATGATCTTCCTGGAAATGAGGGCAGAAATTTATGCTGTTGTCTCCTTTCTGACATTGCAACGAGAAATACCCTAGAAACTCCTGTTTTATTACCATGAAATGGGAGCTCAAGGGAGAAGGTGTATCAAGGCAAACAGACCTGCAGCTGCTGAATCAGGATAAACATGTACACAGCAAGAGAAAAAGTGTTCATTGTCAAGCCTAAAATTTGAGGGAATCCAACTTCCTCGCCCTGCTCCACTGGTTTTATGCAAGTAACTTATTATCATACCCATAACTGTATTAAGAGCATAACTGCTAATTCAAATAACACCGAGAATTAAGTACTTCCATAGTTTGATAAACTTGGGCCTTAAATTCTTCATGGCAACATTTCCATTTTGTAAAACAGGGATATAAACACAACTCTTTCCTCGCAGAAAAAAAACCCAAACCAACCACATTACTTATTCCCCTATGCTAGGAGGGAATACCTGGGAGCCACCAAACCAACTGTTGAGCTATGCCAACCAAACAGACAAGATTTCCATTGGCTGTGGAAGATGGGAGGTGGACAGTGCCAAGCCTTAGAAACCAAATGACAGACATTGCGAGAGCAACAGTAACACAGACTCCCAGTGCCTACTATATCATGGTCAAATATATTGAAATCAACTGTCAGATATAAAAGGCGTGTTAGAGCATTTGCATGCAGGGTATGTTCTGCAAGTCTATACCAAGCTAGTTTTGCACAGAAATCTTCATTTGTGTATCCATATAATGCTGACTTGACCTCATCACCCAGGGATTAAGGAAATCTTGAAGTAATTGCAAGCTGCTTCTGTAACTGGGGTTATTGTTTTGTTTTTGTTGTTTTTTAATTCCTCCCTCTCCCCCCACCAGCCCCTAGGAAAAAAGGTTTTGGAAGCTTCTGCTTCCAGGGGATCTGCAGACCCTTCAACAGCAGGCTAATTAGCTTTTGATTCCCACACTCTTAAAAGGATGTCAAGAATAAAAGGATGTCAGAGTCTTTGGGTGAATGACTACAGGATGGCAAGCCATATGTAAGCAAAGTGTTTCTACTGTTACCCTAACGCCTGATGTGCTTTGGAAGACTTGGTGGAGCTTCGGTTATGATGGGAAATTTGACAACAATCCAAAATATGCCATACCCAAAATAAAAACTGTGACACAACAAACAATCTAGGCAGCAAATACAATGTTTGCCCATGTGTTATGAGTTTGAACATGTGGAGTAGCGTAAAATGAGAATTTGAAATGCTTTAGAGTTTAACTTTATTACCTCAATCAGTGCCTTGTTAGCTAGGCCTAATTTTAATCAGCCAACTGTCCTAATTTAGTTCCAGTAGAATTGTATTCTAGGGGATGGTGGGAACTACGTGTTACTGCCACATTACATTTATTCAAGGAGCAGCATTCCTGGAGCGCTTATCATTCTAAATGGCTTTGTTTCAGAAACAACGGATCGTATAATTCCATCCAGCCCTGATGACAGTCTTGAGATCCACTTCGCCCTATTTCTCACAATGACAGGATTCTCAGAGATCCAAGTTTCTAAGCAGTTCATTTCAGCAAGGTCACCACGACTCTGCTCCCATCTTGCAGAAAGGTCAGAGGAGAAAGTCATCCTGAAGACAGCTCGAGCCAAAATAGTTGGACCTTTCCATCTTGCAACAGTTCATCAAAAGACCTCTAACTTCCCTTCAATCTAAGTGGCAAAGTTTTCAAGCAGCTCTTTTCTTGCCCCTCTCTCCCCTTTATTAAGACAACCTGTTCCTTTTTAATTAAAAAGCCAGTGCCCTCCTGAGAGATAAACAAAAGGGAGGGGGAATCACAGCCAAGTGAACAGGATCCACTCTCAGATATGCAGTTTGTGCATGGTTAATGGATGTTGGGCATTAATATTTCTTACCCTTTTGTCTGTGTTCACTGTAATAGAAACCCCTGTCTAGACTGAGTGGCTACTACAAGTAATCCCAGTAATATCCAGTAAAATCACTCTGAAATGCGATAGCTATAGTTATCAAGGAGCACCAGGATTAACTTGATTGATTGAACAATGGACTTCTGGTTTTTAACATGATCTATATGTGTCCCAAAAAATCAAAAAATATACATACGGTTGTAAACCCTTCAATGCAGGGCAACTTATCATAGTCTGCAAATGTACTGACACACCCTAAAAGGAGAGAGATTAGTGCTGCTCCAAAATGAAAGGATAAATGGCAATGGCCATAAAGAAATACTTTCACTTAACCAGCTTCTACAAGGACAGGACATATCAACCTCTCTACTGGCTGCCAGTGAACAAACACTACATACTTGGACCAATCTTTCCTTAAAAGTCCTCTCCTGAAAAATAGATCACAAATGAAGATTTTTTTGCAGTAAGTCCAACCATCAGTTGGACCAACCCCATGCAGTAAGTCCAGCATCATCTTCTCTTCCTAGAGTGGCCTCTGCAGTATCTCAGTAAACAGCTATCTCATTGAACAAGGAGAGCTAGATTCTACCCAGAGGTATGCAATTACACTGAATGTATTTGTTGAATTTAAATGAGTTCTAAAACTTCTAGGCCAAGGTGTATAGCATCATCCACTCCTGTTATGAGCACAGGATGGCTTTCTTGCTGATCTAGGTGCATCTGATACCTTTGCTTCTGAGCTGAGATAATCTGTGGTGTGTATGGCTGATCTTTCTGAAGACTGATTCACATCAGTGAATAATTAGTTAGTCTAAGGTATAAGACTTGGATCTAGAGCTCCTGCATTCATTTCCAGCTCTGCTCATAGTCCTCTTTATGAACTTGGCCAAAACTTTGAGTTCTTTGTATGGGCCAGTATAAGTCTGGAAAGGAAAAAAACATATCTGTCTGGCACAATTGAGCTAGCGTTCAATAATTACATGCATGGTTAGGCAGAAAATGAACCACTTCTCAAACTAGGAGAGTATCAAGCTTTAGAAAAGTTACTTGATAAATCAGTTCCATTTAAGGAATAGCTACCTGAAGAGCTGAATTTCATCTCTAGGGTTCATAATCAATTCCCACTAAATTGAAAGGGAACTACCTTGACTCTGCAGCAGCACCCAGCTATAAGAAAGGTAACAAAAAAATAAATATACAGTTACCAAGAGTTTTAGCACAGTGACATTCTCTTCAGGAATGACTTTCAGAATTACCTGGCAGGGACATCAGCTTTTTTGCTCTTCTGTAGCATACTGATAGACAACATGCTGAAAAAGGAATAGAAAGTTACTAACCTTAGCAAATTCTTCTGATGTTCAGGCTATTTCTGCCCCAATTATGCAAGGGCACAAAATAGTCAGTGACTGAATTTTCAAGGTCTGTCTCATGCTGCAGCAGAGAATCAAGTTTCCTCCCCAACCAACCCTGCCTTCCTTTTTATAATACACCTGTGAGTCACATTTCCTTTGGGTCCTGCATTAAAATAGCAGAACAGGTGGTTCAGGTTTGTTTGCAAAAAAACAATTAAAAGAGCTCCCACTATATTGCTAATTAGCTCACACTTACTTACTTGGGACTAGTCTGCTGCAACAAGGCTGCTTGTTCCCGTTGTTTCTGTAAGGAATCCAATTCGAGCAGGGCAGAGAAGGAAAGGGAACCCCACAGAAGGTATCTTTTTTTTTTCTTTCTAGTGGAAACATTTTTATTTCTGGAAGCTGGGGCTGTACCCACTGCCCAGCTTTCTTCAAATGTTGATTAAATTCAACATTTAAAATGAGCAAGAGGTGAATGCTTTCAATCACTTCCACTCCACCAGCTGCTATGAAGCTATGACAATTTCTTAGGTGAAGACATGGTCCACATCTAGCAAAACGTGGTTAAAGAGCTCACTGTGCTGACCTGACATTGAACCTTTCACTGAGCCATTCTCAGTGCAGGAAAATATTTATTTTATTACAGTCCCGCAGAACTCATCCCACTCCAGGCACTCAGATTAAGACCAAATGTGTTGAGCTTGCATTAGGTGAAGTTATGAGAGGTCTGTATTTGGGATTTTATCTAACATCTTTGGTAGATGCCGGTGATGCTGAAATGGCATAAAATAAAAGAATTGCAATAATAATAGTGCTCAAGGCATCTTGCAGGTTCTGTTGGGGACTTCGTAAAGGGGATAGCCCTATCCTGTGTCAAATACTGTTTTCAAAGGATTATGTAACACAAGTCTCCCTGAATCCTAAGAAATTCCTTTTACAAGGAAATTCATGAGGCTCTTCTGGCTGGCTGAGCAACGTCAAGCCTTCGAGTCTTGGCTTACGTCAGTTCCTCGCACAACACAGGGCCTGCAGACATCTTAGGCCTTGCTCAGTAACAGCACTAACCACCCCAGCAGCCAGAGGGAGGTGGAGGAGGGAACCCCTCCCCAGCCAAAACTGGAGAGATGTCAAGCTATGGAGAGTTCGTAGTGGACACGAGTCTCTGGGCATAACCCAGATCTGATCTTGAGAATCCTGAAATATGATAGAAGGGACCATCTGACCTGTACTGAGACCTAAGT
Organism: Phaethon lepturus; assembly: GCF_000687285.1. Lineage (NCBI taxonomy): Eukaryota > Metazoa > Chordata > Aves > Phaethontiformes > Phaethontidae > Phaethon > Phaethon lepturus. The sequence goes on from NW_010539745.1 coordinate 65,083, forward strand.
CTGAGATGTACAGTAAGACACCAATGAAACACACTCTTACATTTCTGATTTTCACTGCATTAATAGCTATTTCAATAGCAGTGAAAGAACCGAAATCTCCTGAGGTCAGACATTGATGAAACCATTAAAGAGTTTTCTCACCAAAATTTCTAAGTAATCCATGTTCTCATGGTAACAGCAAAATCCCTGTTAAAATATAGTTGAAAATATCCTGTTTCTTTTTATTGCCGAGCTGATATATCAGACCTGGGATATGAGATACATGATATTTCCATTACAACCATAATGTCTCCTTGGGACCTATATGGTGTCACTGTGTATTACCAGACTTCAAGAGTGATCCGGAATACAAGGATTTTATTTACTAAAATATCACGTATTCCAGTTCCCGATCCATCTATTGTAATACAAAGAAAGTGAAAACTAAGCAAAAATAAAAGCTAATTCCAGTATTTTAAAACCCAAATGTAAATTTCAAACTTAGAAAATGTGGTAGGGCAAAACAGAGGAAAAAAGTGTGAAATCAAAAGTTCTTTTATCTGAACATGATCACAAGAGAAATGCCAAATGAATAGCATGAGGTTTTATTAGTGTCTCTGGACTTGCTTCTGTGACTGTGTGAAAGAAACCTTTATAAAGGAGGCATTATTTGAAGATGCCCCCCAGTTCTCACACAATTTTCCAAAAGCGTAACGATATATCACTAATACAGAAACTGAGATCTGCCACAGTATTATCCGTCCAATCTATTTGGAAGTAGCTTGAGACACAAGGAAGGGTGGTGAGATGCAGATGTTATCAATTAGCCAAAGAAGTTAACAAAACAACTTCAAACCACAACAGTTGTTCCAGCTGAGAAGTCTAAAGTTTGAAGTGGGTATTTAGCTGTTGCTGTGTGCTCACTTTTGTATGCGCTGATAGGAAGTCAGTCAGACCACAGCTGTGAAATCCCAGCTTTGGGAACCAGATCTTCCTCATCAAATCCAAGGGGCAGGAGGCAAGACTTGCATTGCAAGGGATGCCCAGTCCCGAGGCATAAATCACAACAGGTCTTGTAAAATAGTTATTGGTAAACAAAAAGTGAGTGACAAAGAAAAGTAAACCCACTTCTGTTGGTGGCGAAACCAGCAGTGATGCAAAGGTTATGTGAATTGCTATTAAAAAGAATTCCTCCGAATCATGACAAATAAGGCAAATGTGTGGGAAAGAATGATCAAGTCTAGAAATAGAGAGGAAATTGGCTTGTTCTGTGCCCTGAAATGCCATCACCTGACTGAACTGCAGTTGCACAAGAGTATATGGGTTTTTGCAAACATTTCTTCATCTTCATTTCATGTGGTAATGTGGGTGTTGGTCTCTTCTCCCAAGTAACTAGTGAGAAGACGAGAGGAAATGGCCTCAAGTTGCGCCAGGGGAGGTTTAAATTGGATATTAGGAAAAATTTCTTCACCTAGAGAGTGATCAAACATTGGAATAGGCTGCCCAGGGAGGTGGTGGAGTCACCATCTCTGGAAGTATTCAAAAAACATGTGGATGTGGTGCTTCAGGACATGGTTTAGGGGGCATGGTGGCATTGGGTTAACAGTTCGACTTGATGATATTGAAGGTCCTTTCCAACCTTAATAATTCTGTGATTCTGTGATCTTCAGACTGTGCTGAATCATCTGAAACATCTGTTGATCACTGGTTATGACAACTGAAATATGGCAGAAGGAAAATTAGGGATTTGTATTCGTACTGACAAAAAAATAGCAGATGTCCCAGAGCACATCAGGAGAGATTGAAATCCTTCCTTCCTTACTATGGCTGCTGGACTCCCAGCCCCTGTCTTTCCCCTGTTTATTTAGTGCAGCCTCTGACCATCCTAGCAGGCCCGTTACACCCAGCTAAACCTGGTACTGAAAGCCAGCCTTCAGATGCACCCGGGGGGACGAACAGGATTGTGCTTTCAGCCACTGAAGGCACTGCAGGTGCAAGAGCAGCCTGAGGATACTGTAGGATATAAGGGCAGTGCCTAAAGGCTGTGGGTACAAGCAGAGCCTGTGGTGCTTTCTGTGGAGCTTATGTGAGCTGAGCAGAAGCTGCTTATCACATCTGTGAGTAAAACTCATCCAGACTGCATGTTCTGACCTACTTCTGCAAAAGTCAAAACAGTGTCTAGGAAAAAAGTAAAATCAAGATAAATACAGCTTGCCTGCAAAGGCACGATGTCTTGATTGTGACAAGGCTCCTGGTGATGTCCATGGCTCAAAATCCTGAGTGGGAAACAGAAACGTACCACAGTGTTCAGCCAACAAGGCTCTTTGGTGACAAGCCCACAATGCAGAGCAAACCAGAGAGAGATTGTGAGTTACATGGTTGGAAGCATTAGGAGACCAGAACAACCAAGGATAGCTGAGTAATTGTACTTATCACAGTTAATTAAAAAATCAGTGTGATTCAGAAGAGTGCAGCCAGAGGCTTATAAGCCAAAACATGTTGTGGAGGGTGTGTGTTGGCATGGTTTAAAAGAAATAATAGCAAGAAATACTACATTAGCTGATGCTGAAATGACAAGAGAGAAACAATAAAAAGTTGCTGTACCTGCAGTTTGTCAGTGAGCCCTACAATATGCCGAGGGAATGAAAGAGTTTATTTCATTGCCTCGGAGCAAAGAGCCATCCCTTTTCTACCATGAGTCCTGCATGACATGGCCACTAGCCCAGAGCTGCTGCGATCTGTGGTGTGTCATTTGGATTGCATCTGCTGTAGTCTTGTCTAAGGTAAAACACTAACTTCATTGAGTCCACTGGCAAGTGGTTGCACCAGCATACAAGCAGTTTGAACAAGGACTGAGTCAGGCAGCCGTGGCACCTGGTGCACCAGTCCTTGCATAAAATAGGACTGAGAGAGGCCTCCTGGGTCGCCGAGCCTTGTCTCCTGCTATCACAGGCACCATGTCGTATAATCCCCTTCATAAACACAGCAGCAGCTGTGGGAGAAAAGCCTGGAATAGCTAAGGATGCTGAATGTGAGGTGTTACAGGGTCCTGAGTCAGGGGGATTTGGAGTATGCAAAGAATGCAGTTTTGTGCTGTTTAGAAGAGCAACATAATATTTTATTAATGAAGCTGGAAAGTCATATAACCAGGGAAACACCCAAGACCTTAATTATGCTAGAGAGGCATCAGGGTAATGCAGTACTTGCTTTCTACTTCTGGCCTTGAGTTCAGAGAATTATTTTCTTCTGTTTCAACATTTGGTTGAGCGCAACATGCCAGCAGGAGAGGGAAAAAAAAAAAGCACTGCTTTCCATTCCTGCAAGTACTGTGTCTGTTTTAAATCACGAGAAGGAGACTTCTAATGAGGCTGATTCATATAATGATGTATTTTACAAGCTATTCTCAGCAGATTCACTGCAATATGTCATTCTTTATGTACCATGAGAGATATATGAGCACACGAGCTTACAAAGGGTGGGGAAGTCTCTGAATAACTGACCAGTTTTGCACCTCGTGCTGGAGAAGGAGAGAAGGAATTGGAAGTTCACATAGACTATTGCTTCCAAACCCTCCAGACCTCAGGTCAGCTGTGAACTCCAATAAATATGAACATTACAAGACTCATGTCTTAAAACTTATTTCCAAGGAAGTGTCTCATTTTATTGCAACACGAATAAGAGGCTCTAAGGTAATATTTACTTTGTTTTACATTTCATAAAAAAAGAAGGCTGTAATTTCATGGAGGCTCAAACAGAAATTCCTTTTTCCATCCAAGCGGAAGAAATCATGTTCAGGACCTTTCCCTGAGGGCTCGAGGAAAGCACATTAACATGGAAACTCCCACCTTGCTTTATTTGTGAGTTACTCTTGCAGGAGGATGAGGCTGGAATTGAGAGAAGCTATAACTGGACTAACTGGCCAAAGCCTGTGACATTAAGGGGTAGGCAAGGACGCTGAGAGGATAATCCCAAAGATGCAGCTCTCCAGCTGATGAAAATCAGAAGAGCCAGGTAATCACTGAGAGAGATTCCCACCTAGAAGGTAATTGCAGGGGCTTTAAGTAAAAGGGTGCAGTAGTTACTCCAGTTCTGCCTGTCATTCCTGTCACTGCTGACTTTCCCAGTACTGTCTTTTAAGATGCTGGAGGAGGGGCCGAGGCCCTTTTAATGAAGTGAAAGGATGAGCTGGAGGCCTGTCCAGAACAGCAGTGGAAAGAGAAAAGACATACGCAGAGAGCCCTGTGCATGGGGAAACCAGAGCTGCAGCCTGTTCCAGACGCAGGAGCTGCTGAAGCACAGATGTCTTCTGGAAATCTCCACGCTGCTCCCCAAAGAGTTTTGGCCAGGTGGGAGAGTGAGTCACTTCCGAGGCTGCGCCAGCGCCCAGCTCTGCCGCATGCCAGCCAGCACGGACGTCCCGGCAGCGCCTGGCTCCGGGGAGCGCTCGCCGAAGGATGGTGCAGGCGTCTGACTGGTGAGTCCCGCCTGGCCTGGGCTTCTCAAGCCGCATATCCCCACGGCATGGCTGCCAGTCTTTTCCATGTGTCTCCTTCGCAAGCCCCATGCCTCCTGCATCGAAGGGGCCCTGCTTTAGCCTTTTTCTTACCACCGATGTAGCAACCTGATTTCTGGCAAGGGGAGCTGGCTGCTGTTCCCTCTCTGGGTTGCCAATATACCTCCTCTTTCTGGCCCAAGGGGCCACCAGAGAGTGATACGGGCTGTTGCCAGCTCCTTCTGCCTGGGAGCAAGGGACCCAGCTTGGAGCCCCAGCCCAGATCTTAGCGGTTCCCTGCTGCTAGCCCGCACACCAGCCCTTCTGGATTTCTTAAAGGCAGGCTGCTGTTACTTACTAATTTTCTTAATTTTTTGTGGCCTCGTCAGTGACTTAGTCATAACAGCAGGGTCAGCCACCAGCTGCTGCCTATTCCCACGGTATAACCTGCCCACTTCACTGTCTTTCCTTAAATGTAATACGTGGTGCATTTATGTCTGGTACTTTCTCTTGTTTCTGCAATTGAAATTTTATCCGCTCATGGAGTGCCCGAAATTCTGCAGAGACACTTGGCCTGAATACTCATTTCACTGTTGAAAGCCAATACTGCTTTAACAGATGCAGTAAAATTGTGAGAATCTAAAGTTCACTTTTCTGCTTTAACTACCACAGATGAAAGAAGTCTACTCCACACAGCTGAATGCCTCTTTTGCTTGCTGGCACATTAGCTTTAAAGGTGTTCTGGTAGTTTTCAGTCCTCTGTGTTGCCTAAGTACTTTTGCCCAGATCCTCAGCTGGAGTAGGTGGATGCAGCTATGTTGCAGTCAGCAGAGCTATGCTGATTTATAGCACCAGGCATACTTTTTTATCTGTAGATATCCTTAGAAAGTAATCACCAGGCTCCCTCAAGCTGTTTCCACATGACTTGCAACTGCACTTTCAAAAGCAATGCTGTTCCCGAAGCTTCGGCACCCCTCGCAGCATGTTCCCACCCTGTGTAGGCATCTGTCCAGGGTACAAAAGAATCCAGACCAACACCAGTGGCAAACTCCCAGCCTCTACTCGAAGTATCGTTCATCCTTAGACATGCTTGACTGTATAATTATTGTATTGCCTTGCACAATTTCAAACAGCATTTCATAATGACACAGAAATCACCAGACCAAGCTGTCAAATTATTTTCATTGCAATAATTTTAAAAATACAAAACCTGTCATTTCTTCGCCTCTGGGAAACAAAAACAGAACAAGCCAAAGCATTAGCAGTGCACACCCTGTCTAAACCCGATGTCTTTAGACTCTCTTTCAATATAATTTCTGCCCTGTGAGTTAGACCAGTGCAGACCAGTTGCCTTCTGCGTTTGCAGCAGCTAAACACCCTGTGGAGATGCTAGGCTCTGTTTAGTGTACAGAACTCACAGTCCTGAATTACATGGCTATCTCCATTCAGCAACACAGTTCCTCTGTTCTCTGCCGACCTTGCAGGTTTGTCACCATTTGAAAACAATTATTTGCCTCTGACTTGGCATTTTTGGCTGCTACCCAACTGCTTGCGGGCACTCTGGAATTTATAGTTAGAGCCCCTCAAAGGAATTGTTATCTTGAAAGTTGAAACTATTTCCAAAAGGCTAAAATGTATCTTTCAGCTGAGTGTGGTTTTCCCTGCTAGAATTGCTTCATATGGATCTAGACAATCCGTTTTCCTGCAATGAAGTGGTTGCAGGAATACCTAAGGGGCAGAGGGAAGAGGCTGATTGTCTCTTACCACCAGGGACTTTAAAATAGCTGTACAATTTACTTCCCTTTTGAGATGCTTTACAGAGTGGACAAATGTGACTCAGATCTTTTGAGGGGAATAACTTCTTATGAAGAAATGATGTAGAATAAAGTAATTTGTCTGGTAAGCAAAGCTAATAAAGATTTTTAATATTCACAAGAGGAGAGAGGAAGATCCAAGGATTATGGCCAGACCCAGCTCCCACTCAAGTGTTTAGTTCCCGAACTACACCTACACACAAAGGTCTTGACCCTGGCAGCTCCGCCACGCGACATGAGACTGCATTGCCAACAGGGAACACTGGGAATGAGGGCTTAGCATAAAATTACATCAGCTGTACCTGCCCTCCAGACTGTAAACTGGGATCTTGACATCCTTGTATATTGTATAGTGCTGACAATAACTCTGTAATCCAGATGGGCATCTGGATCCCAACTTTCCTGGCTAGCATTTAGCCACAGGGAGGCCCAAGCAAGCCCCTAACTTGGAACAGAGGAAACTGTGTGTGTAGCGTAAGGAATATTGCAGACGTGGAATTGGCACAATTTCCCGAGCTGAAACTTTCCAGGTCTTGATTTCAAAGGTGACTATCTGATACAGAAAAATAGAAATAGAACAAATTATGTCAAAGTACTTTCTATCTTGCAGTTAGCTCTTAGTCATTGTAGTAAAGCCATCTTTGAATTACTCCTCACAAACACACTAGTCTCTCCCTAAAATATGGGTTTTGGTTTAAAGAACTTATCTTCTTTCCTGGGGTAAGACCTCTAGCACCTCATGCTGTTCTCACTTTTTATAGCTATGGAAGCAATGATGTTAAACTAGTTTGGGAATTTGTGCTTTGATCGCTAGCTATGTCATACGAGAGGACATGCCAAGTGGGACTTTCTACGGCCTCCTTAGCAAACACCCTTCTACAGATCACAGAAAGATCTGGACCTCAGTCTGTCACACTTCAGACTTGCTGATTTCTGCAGCCAAGAAAATAAAAAAGAAGCAATGCCAGTAGCAGCATTTTTGGAAATGTTTGATACCCTAGCCTCATCACATAGCTTGTTCACAGTGCAGTCAGCTGGAGTGGCCTTGGTCGTAAGTCCAAGTAATGCTCCAACTCACATTTCTGCAGCCTGTTATTGCCCACTCATTTAGTGGGAGACAAATATTTCAGTAATCGTCCAAGTCTGGTTCCTGAAGCACAGGCTTCCACCTGCTCATTAGTAAAAAGTGCAAAATGCTACGGTAAAAAGTAGTGAGTCCATGCACCTTTATACTGCCAGCAGAATGTCAGTAATTTTTGATAATGACTTCAGCACAAGTTGGATGAACTGAAGGGTCAATGTGATTTATGCCATTGTTCTGATGGTGAGAGTCATGTGTGGTCTGGAATGGCAACACCACTTGTTCAAAGAGAGTAACAGGAAACCTACACAAACTCATCCATAGACAAAGAATTGGATATGTACAGAATTATTTCTAACATAAAATAAATTAGTACCAAAACTGTGTCTAAAAAGGATTTTCAAGGCTCTGGCATTGCATGAGACTATTAATTTGCAATTAAATGACCTTTTTCTCTTTCCAGTTGCAATAATATAACATCCTTGTAGCTATTACAGCTAAAGTAATATATCAAACTCACCTTTAAATAGGTATTTAACACTCTATATTCCATTATAACAGGTGGACATGAGGAAGAAAGCCAGCACTACTGGACAAGAAGCTTCGTGCTGCTTGCCAGCTGTCCATGGACTGTTAGCTGGGAAAATATTCACTCTAGAAAAATTGGTCGGAGACAGGACATGAACATGGTGTAAGTTGAGACCTCTGCCTTCTGCAGAGCACCTAGACTTACACAAGCAGATAAAACAAATGGAACTGAGCCTGCTTGTCTGACAAAAAAGCATCCTATGCCAGCGTTAGCTTTGGCCATACTTCATCCTAGGGAATAATTCCTGGTATTCCCTTTGACTAAGCTCATCAATACCTGAATGATCGCACTGGAAAGCCCTTCTCACAGGATGCACCATCCTGCCAGGACACTGCTTCTACTTATGCAGTGCTACCTGCATGCACTGATCCATTGGGAGAGTCTGCAATTTCTTGGAATTCCTTTCCTGTCTGAGAAACTGTCATTAAAAACTGTTAGCAAATTCTATTTATAAGTGGTTAAATCTGTTTCCTTCAAGAAAAGTGAAACCACAAGCAGGATAAGAGGGTCAGGGGAAAATTCCTAACACCTGGAGTCCAACACACTGTAGAATAAAATACGATAAATTTGCTTAGTGAGTGACAGCAGCACTTGGTAGGAATGCAATTGTGAAGCACACCATTTATCAAAGCTGTGCTTTGCCTCACAGCTTTATCGGACAGATTTCTTTGCAGAGCTTGACTACATCACCATCCAAAAAGCTCAAACAAAAATGCAAATTTAGGTCTTACCTGCCTTCACCCATCATGTAGTCCCTTGACTCGCACTGGATTCCTGACACCCTCACCCCTTGCAGAGAGGAGCTCTGTTCAGCACAAGTTTTAGGTGATATTCAGATTGCTTTCGACACCCAGAGTGCTTAATTCTTCAGGCTGTCTGGAATATATTGGCATCAATGGTGAATAATCCCTCCCAAGTCATCACATCAGGCCTGTTTTAGTAAATCTTTCCACTTATTTAAACAAATTTAACCTCCCCGAATATGCTTATTTTTGTAAGGAGTCCTTTAAAAATAGTTCATAAATTTATGAGCCAGCATACACTCCAAAAATGTAATAAAAAAAAAATAAAGTCGGTGACACATTTTAGTCCAGTTTAAACTGTGAGCTGAATCCTCTCATCTTGTACAAAGCAAACAAGAGGTTTTGCATAAAAGCAGTCAGCAAAGTCCTGCCGGGGTTAAGATGTTCCTTCTGACGTGCAGGGCAACACTTTGTCTGCTTTATTAGTCAGTGTCTGAGCTGGTATCCACATTCCTGAACAGGCATACAGGATTTAGAGGGGTATGTATGTAGACCAAATGACTCCACACCTCCGGAGGAGGGAAGGGGGTCACTTCTGGACCCAGCTGAACATGCAAGCCTCTTGCATGAGCTCCATGTGCTCTTGTTACTCACACCCATGCCCAGGAGAAGCTGGCCTGACTCAGAGCAGCAGTTACAAAATGGAGTGCCTGAAACCCTGGTGTATCCCCCGGTGTAGGTTAGGCAAGTTCACATCCAGAATGTTGCCAGACACTAAAGGGGTCTTTGGGAGAAAGAAATCAGGGGACCAGTTGCTTGGAGCAACCTGCAGGCTGTTCATGGCAGCTCTGGGGAACAGGGCTCACAGCTGCGCTCTGTATGTCCAGGTCTTATCCGAGCAGCGGAGCCAGAATATTGCAATATTGTCTAGCAGATACCAGCAACACTCAGGAGCGTTCCAGTAAAATCTTGGTGACTTAGAGCTTTATATAACAGAAAGCCAGACTTCCTTCAGAGCACACTTACCGCTTCCCTCAGGCCAACATACTGTTGCAAACACACCAGCCACTGCCTGGTGAGGGGACCTTGCCCTCTCTTCACACTGCTTTTGCAAGAGAGTAGCACCCTTTGACTTCTGCTGAGATCAACCCTTGCTTGTGGGTGTGCAAAAAGAGGTGCAGGTCCAAGCCTGGATATTATCATACTCTGCCCTACAGCATGCTCTGTGAAAATTGCCATGGTTTGGTCAGTGTGTTCTTAAATCGATGATCCTTTTAAAGAAACAGACTGCCAATGGATGGAGTTCATTGGTATTGCAGAAGCGTCTTTTAAAGATGTTCCCCCAGGGCTGGCTTGAAGCTTCTGCTTGACAGGTGTATGTAACGTACCAAGATCCAGGGAGAAATCCTGCCTTGTCAATTCAGCTGAAATGAGTCAATGAATAGAAATGACAGCATTGGTGGTTTCACATGTGGGTTAATTTACAGCATCTCTAAGTGTCTGCCATTCCAGTGCTTGGAAATCCTGTCACATTCTTCGAGAATGTATGAATTATAAATTCCCACTAAAGGCCTCACATATACAGATGTTTCAAGAGTTAGTAGTTTCTTATTTTTCATTTTCTATGGAATCAAAAAGACAAAAGGAATTGCAGCACATTCCAAAATAACCTATTGCCCAATAGTGACAGTACTTCCCTATGCTAGGAAGAGTTGTATTCACCATCCAGGAGGGTATTCTTCTACACTTACAATATAAGTAAATATAAAGCATTTTGGTCTGTTTTTTATTCAGGCAGCTTTATGCCTTGAATAAAGCCCACATCTCAATGTACAGTCAATATTAGGCAAGACAAAACAAAATCTGAGTTTAGTAAGTACATAGTTTGGGATCTGAAAAGATTTTGCCCTTTTTCCACCAAAATATATAAACACCAACTATACGCCTCACAACATTCCCACTGAAAGCAAGCATGATTACATGGCATGAGGTGCGATCAGAGCAGAAAGGTGTGTTTGTACAGCACAGAGAAACGTACTAAGATATCCAGAGAAGATTACGGTATCTTGCTGCCACACTGGCCTTTAGGTTTAAAAACAGCAGTTCTGCTGCAGAGCACTGTAACTCTGTCTCTGATTTTCAGTCAGAACCTGGGAAGAAAAAGCAGAACAGGTATCTCCCCTAAACCAAAGATTGATCTGCAGGTTTCTCCAAGACTACCATCTGAAAGACCTATGGACTCGAGAAAAGGGTGGTTAATATTTTAATCAATTACTTACTTTGAAAATATCCACCACTACTCTAGACTACATTTTCAATTATTCCCCAGCTTTTCAATATTCATATAATCCTAGATGCTTTGTAGTAATTAGGTACTAACTACTATTTGAAAAGTTGGCTGCACACAAGCTTATATGATACTATGACTAATCTGGAAACATTTTTTCTAGAAGTTTTGCGTTTCTGTAAAGAGCTACAGTCACTGCACTTTAGGCGCATCACAGTGCCTCCCCGCTCTGCGCTCAGAAATAGGGTAAGCAGCGGGATATTGCGTTCTGCAGCAGCAGTTGTCACAAGCCCCAGCAACCTGCGTCAAGCTCAACACGTTTATTGCTGCTGCATGTGGTCTTGCAGTACTGTAATACAGGGGATAGACCTGACACAAGGAAGCCAATTTCTATTTCATTTCTGGAGGTACCTTCCTCAGCCCGATTTCCTCCTGCCGGTCCCAGCCTCCAGGAGGCTGTGATAAGGGAGTGCAACTCTTAGAAAATCTGCCCCACGCTGAACAGTCTGACTTCGGGATCCATTTTTTGGTAATGGTTTCTCTTGCTGTGACTATATCAGTAAGCAGTGATAACAGCTCTTTTCTCCAGGGCCACATTAAGCTGCTTCAGGGCAGACTTTTTTATGTCCTCTTTCTCATGCCATTATGCACAGGCTTCATGTCCAAAAAAATCATCTGTCACTTCCAGTTCCTGCAACATTATTCTGACAAAAATCAGTCACTAAGAAAGTCCTTGATGTCAGAGGTTTCATCAAAGCAGAGTAATAAATATTGCAACAGTCAGCTTGTCTTCAGAGTCCTGGTGGTTTTGCCAGAAATCTCACTTACTCCTTCAACACTGTGTTGTCAAAAGTATTTCGTTTGTTGGGAGTTTCTCTTTCCTTCCACTGCCTTTTTTTTTCCCTCCTCCCCTTTTCCTTTTCTTCTCTTCCCAAAGAAATGAGGGGCAAATACAAGTGAGATACTGTACTATCTTTGTCAGTCCACCATCTGCAAGTGGTTTCATTCTTCTGACAATTTCACATGCAACCTTATAAAAAGACCTGGCTCACTTATGCTGCTAACTTCAAAGATGTACAAAGCTGTGTTGGACCAATCTATGCTGGTGGGGCAGATAATGAGAGGCTGTGTTTGATTTCTGTGAGAATCTGTTTCTGTGTCAAATGGCTAATGGGTGAGAAAACATTTCTTCCAGTTGGAGAGCTCAATCCTTCTTCAAAATGAAGGCAGAGAACAAATTAGCAACCAAGTGGGGCTGAGAAACCCTAGAAGTAAGGAACAAACCTCAGAATTTTCCCTGCCATCCTGCACAGAAGGCCATGAAAGCTCTTGGCATCCCTGCAAATATTTCAATGGGATTTAATATTATTCTTTTCTCTTGTTAATAATTTCTCTGTGCCAGAAGTTTCGTGAGCTCCTGGAAGCAGGCTGCCAAACTGAAGTCAACTGCATAGCGCCCATCTTTGCCCAAAGCATCTTTTCCTGTGCTGTGGACAGGCCAGAGG
>NW_010539745.1:77603-112095 GCF_000687285.1 Phaethon lepturus
CCTGCCTGTCCTTCCACAGCTCCATCCTGTTGATTCTAAATCATTCTGCCATGCACTCACCCCTCCCAGCTCCCATTAAACACCAGTATGCTTTGGGGATGCTCAGGACTTTGCAGTCCCGTGCTCGGTCTGGCCTGCTTCCCTGGAGTCCACAGTTCAATGCAAAACCTTTGTACCTGACAGAAGGACAAACAGAAATGAGGTTTTTTCTGTCTCCTTGTTAAAGGTACCTTTCTGAATATTCCAGTGGCTGTTTTCTTCACATTTTTCTATTTTCTGTCTGCTAGAGGAGGTCATGACATTGTATTTTGCCCTGTGGAAATTTTAAACAAAATAAAGCTATTTTTATTTTCATTTCCAGTTCCTCTGAATATCAAGAGAATGTACATTAGCCCCTCTTCTTTCACAATTACTTTTTAATGAAAACATGTTTTTCCCAACGCTGAAGACATGGCTTTCAGTTCTCTTGAGTACTCTTGTTTTTGTTTTAAGTAGTTCTGATGAAAATTACTTTGGTTCTCTTTTACTAGAGAGCTTCCATTTAGCAAGGCAGAACATTGCCTTGAAATGAAGACAGCAAATCTCTGATTTTAATCTTTTTCTAAAAAGCCTTACTTTTTTCTCTGTCTCAGTGCTCATATTTTAAAAAACAACTATCAAATAGAAGAGGAGAAAACCTTGAATATTGCTCTTTGGCTCTGTGCTCAAATTGAAGGTTTTTAAAATTCTCCTTGGCTGTTCACAAGCCTAGCGGATTTCTTTTTATTTTTTAAGCCTCTCTAGAAAGTGCAGCTTTTTCTCTGGGGACAAGTTCTAAAAGAAACAAATCAGAGATGAGGAATTTTAGTAGTCAGTCCACTCTGGCTCATTCCTTTGTCTCTCTCCTGTCAAGACACTTTGATTCTGCATCCCCCACATATCTCAGCCTTTCGAGGTATTTATAAATTATAGAAGTATTTATTATTGTGGGGAAAATATGATCATTCACTGAACTCGTCGTGAACTTTGCACGCATGCTCACTCCTTTTGTCCTGACTTTTTTTTTTACAGCAAGCAACCCCCTTGCTTAAAGTCTGCAGACTGACTTCTAAGGCTGAGAGGCTGGCAGGTGATTTCAGTCTCGTACTGAAGAACTCAGAACAAGAGCAAAATACTAAAATGCCCACTGTATCCTACTCTTTTCTAAACCAAATCTGAAACTTTCCTTCAAGTTTGTCCAGTTTATCATATTGATACAGCAAGCACCATGTCAGTGTGTCAATCTCTGGAAAAAACCTACCCATCATCCCACACAGCTTTATAAAGACAAATTTGTGAGATTTTCGGTTCCTAGTGTTGCTAAAATAGATGTTTCTGAGGACAGTTTATGGGTTTGGTTTTTTAATGTGAAAAACTTTTGAATGCAATTAAACTGTAAATTTCACCTTCTCTGGTAAGTAATAGAAGGATCAGCTGGTAGGTATTAACAGGGATCTTGTTATTCCTCCACTCTTCCAACATCATTAAACAGGACAGTTCAATGTAGAAGAGGATTTTGGATATCCAGGTGTGAGAGAGATTGGTAATTCCTAATCTGTGGGATCTGTTCCACTGCTGATTGTGGAAATACATTATAATGTCATGTTTACTTTCATACTCTTCCTTGAAGCTGAAAAGAATAACAAAGTTCTTCTCAGTGTGTGCTGTTCTGTTGCAGCAAAGACACTTCTTGGATATAGACACTCTGGATTTGAAGTCAAGCCCCAAGAAAAGGCCACTTAATCCTCAGAAACACCTACAGTAGCCCCCTTAAAAGACTCCTCACTTACTATGTCTTGTGTGATATCTTCCATTAACGCTACCAGGGACCCCTACTCTGCCTGATCACTAAATGATCTGCTCTCCACAAGGCCAGAAAATGAATGCATTTAATAAAGATTAACCCCTGCTGGCACTAGGGAGCAATAAATATCATAGCGCCAGCATTCGTAACGCTATAGTTATCATTGTGTCAGCATTTCTGTTATAAACCAGGGTTTGGGGTGGATTAGAACTCAGCCATAAAATTTTCTCCAGGCTGAAACTTGGCATAAAAAAGAAATATCAGTCTATGATTGTTTTTTTCTTTTTCTTTTTTTTTTTTTTTAAAGCTTTTAAAAAAAATCTCTTTGGTCTATTTTAAGTTGTAAAAGGGAAGAATATGAGACTCTTCCCAAATTCTTCAAATCAGCATCCAGGCCTCTGGGAATGAAGAAAGACTCTGGCTGGGGCTGCATTTAGGGGTGAGTTTTCATTGGGGTATCAGAAGTTCAAGGATTAAAGACGCTTTTTGGTATTTCTTGAATGCCAAAAGCTTTGTCATATTATATGAAAGAGCTCAATTCTTTAGCAATGGGGCTTTAAAAATACTTCTTGCTTCCCTTTTTGTTCAGAAAAGTGGGTAATTTTAAACCACCAGAACCTCCAAGTCTCAGGTAAGTAGTTCCACTACACTCCCTCTTTGTGACAGGCTGCAGTGGCACAGGGGAGAGACCTGAGATAACTGAAATCAGGTTTGTTTGAGATTTTATTCTGAGCTCAGTCTTGAGGTTTTTAGCAGGATTAGTTCCCTCTTGGAAACCAAATGCATGACTGAGGGGACTGACATGAAAGACAGACATCCTAGTGTTGCTGGTGTTGGAAGGATGGAGGAAGAGTAGGCACAGACCTTTGCTATGGGATGTCATGTGTGAGCCTGAGCCAGCTCGCAGCTGCAGACATCCATCCCGCTGCTCCCGACTTCCCGCTGTACGACAGGGTTTCACTATTTCTGGAAGAGCTGCTGTTTGGAGAAAAGCATGATTTACCCTGCAGTGTACAAGCACAGACTATCAAAAGGGTCACCACTGTTTTGTGTAGACCTCAAGAGGAGAACATGAATTAATTTGTTCCCCCAAAATAAGGTTTTCTTTTAGAAACAGGAGTGCTATTTTTTTTCTCATGCAGTCTGAGGCATAATATTGAGTTCCAGTTTCCCTTAAGAGCTGAACTTCATCCTCCTACTAGGATGGTTTTATTTTAGTTACCAAATATTTGAGGTTAAAGTGAATAGTTCATCTTTAATGGGATTATCTCTTTCAATGTTTGCTTTCATTACAGTTCGAATTGCTCTGAGCATGAGAATCTAACCTCACCAAAAGCATATTTTTGTAATTTGATACAAACTAAATTTAACCTTTGACTCTCATCTATAAAGACGTTACTTTTTTCCACCGAAAAGCAGAATGTTAGATTAAAGATCTGCCAGTTTCAATTTCCAGGTTGCTAACCTTCCTGTGATCGGGTCCTGAAATGTGGAAAGCTGGGTATTTAGTAAAGGTATTTAATATTAATAGTAACAGTCAGGATGGTCTTATACCTGCTACTTGTAATAGCTAGATGGAGGTTCTCTACTGACTTTTTAAACAGAGAGTAATTTCCTTGACCTACACTGTACAATACAGTAGAACTCTTTGGACAGAAATATTTAAACTAAAATCTTCCCTTTGAGATACTTTACTGGTTCATCATAGTTCTTTTGTTAAACAAATAATTTTTATCCAAATGCTTTGGAATATTAAGCCTGTGCTTAGGAAAAACAGATTCAAGTTCTCTCTCCTGAGGGCTGGGTTTGAATGTGATACAGAAAAGGAAACAGATTCTCTGTATTATTCTATTATTTTCCCCAGTAAATCACCAGGAAAATGGGAGAGGGGAGGTTGCTTTTTAGGAAAACTGTATTATTGTTCTCTGCTGGAAGAATCCTTCTAAATACATGGAGTTTTTCACTTCTGCTTTGATAAGTTGAAGTGTTGAAACTTTCGCCAAAAAAGCTTTTCAGATATTTGTCAGGAATCTTTTTTAAAAAGCAATTAAACGTGAATGAAAAATTATGATGTCTTCAGTCCTGCAAAGGACAGATCAAAAGTGGATCAACTGTCAAAGCTCTGGTGAAGTCAATGATACTTCTTCCCTGCATTTCTGCAGTAATGAAGTAAAGGGGGAAATGGCTCATTGCGTACGTCAGGAGGTGAAGGGAAATGTAGGTGCATATATTTATTTATTTAACCCAGGAAAATTCACTCTGAGTTCTACAAAATCCTTCCACTGGATACATTTCCTATGACTCTATTTTTGTACAATTCATAGGAAAGCTTTTGTGTTCATATACTTACTCAGGCTCCATATGGAAGACTGCTTTAGATATAAAAATTATACTCTGTTAAATATGTCCATTCTGTACAGGGAAGCAAGGATCTTATATTCCAGCTCTGCAGTCATCAGGGAAGAATACTGCAACTAAAATTCAAATTTTAGTTTGAACACATACTGCGCTAATAAATGGTCAGCTTAGAAGCATTTCCTGTTTATACATTGTGTTAATAAGCATCCATCACCCATGTCACATATACGGGATACCAAATTGAAATGTCAAACAAAATGTAAGAGGTCACACATTTTCTTTTGCTAACTAAAAGTGTAATTCATAAATATTATTGCTACCAAACTCTCCATCTACAGCACTTGTTTAGAAATATGCACATGTAATATAAATTGTGATTAAGTTAAATGGGTATATTATTTCCTGTTTTAAGGGTGAACAGCAGCATGAATTATGTTTTGCTCAATAGGCATTTCAATAAAAACCTATAGGCTAACAGGCTGCTATCATATAGTTCAGCTGCGCAGACTAACAGGAGAAGGGTCTTATGATCCACCACTGATATTTAAGCTGTTTCTGTGTCTGTTATTTCTGCTGATGCGTAGAGAAAAACATTTCCTTAGCTCAAAACCCCTTTCCATTTTTTGTTATAAAAATAAAACCTATTTTATTGTGTGAGGTTTCTACATGCAGAATAAGTAAGATAAATGTAAACAACTAACCTCAATCTTTTTATTTTTATTGACTTAAGAAATGTAGGACTTGAGGAAGTCTCTGTGAAAACAATCATTATCTCCCATATTTTGAAACTACGCATTTTAGTTTTTAGAAATCAAATACTCAAAGAACAAAATAAAACAAAAGTTTTAGAAATGGCTTAAACAGATTTTTGAAAATGGGAAATGTACTTTCAGTGTCATATAGTTGTTAGATTTTGTAGAATTTTCTGGCTAACCTTCTGCTGTGTCTCCTTTGGTTTGATATTGTATTTCCAATGGGCCTGATTCAGATTTCTCTGGGGTTATCTTAAAGACTTGCAAAGGTATAAGTAGATTAGACTTAAACAAATTTGAAGTAAAAGACTGAAACTCTGATATTACAAGTAATAATGCTAGACTGACAAAATGTTCTCCTTTCAGGCCCAATTAAAGATCTTTCTCACAAACCAACCCAATGAAAACATTGAATTAAAAATACACCATCCCAGACATTGTTATATAAAAAATTGCCAGGGTTACTCAGCTTTCTGAGTACAATTAAACAATAGGAGCAAAGGCACTTTTGCTAAAGAAATGTCTTAGCTTGTATGTAAAGAGGGTTATTCCCACCACAGAGCTGCATAGCCCAAGATAAGCAAGCCCAGTTACTGTTGTCTTGAACAACTGCGTACAAAATGTGGTTGCAAATACTGTCAAATCAAAGGCTTTCAACGCAAATAAGAATGCCACACATTCCCAAGTTATCTACTCTTTTTTTTTTTTTTAAGCTTTGCTAGAAAAGAGATTTTACCAAGTCACTGGAGTCTGGTGTTCTTTTAAAAGCTTGTAAAATGGGAGTCTGAATATTTTGTTTTATTAGGAGGAACATAGCATAGCAAACACAAAGAAGGTTACTAAAAAGGAAGGGGTGCTAAGTCCCTTAAGATACTCAGAAATGAAAATAAGTTCCATATTCTGAAAATTGTAGGAAAGTAGGCATAGAGGAGCACTGTACATTAGTATAATTCAGACTACAGTAGTATGAAATCTTTGATGTGTCCCTATTTATGAAGTGAAGGAGACACCAAGGCAAATACTATCAAAAAGCGAAAACATTATTCCACTGAAGTATTCCAGTAACAGGAGGAGAGTCCTATTCATTAAAATTCCAACACTAATAAATAACTAATTATGTTAATCTTACTCTCCATGGTTTGGCCACTGAATTTCAGTAGTTGAAAACATAATAAATTGAGTCAAGTTATTGTCATTGATATGTATTACAAAGTGATAGCCTTGAAAGCAGCCAAAAAATACAAAAGAATTCCAAAATCTATGTTGATAAATCGCTGTGTTGCATTTGTTTTCCTGTGAGGTTATATTGCTTATTTCTCATAACTGTATAGCTTTTCGGTATTCCTGAAAAATTCCCAGAAGGAATTCCCAAGAGGTGCTTTTCCACCTTACCATCTGGGGGGCTGTATTGTCTGTCCGTCTCCGGGAAGAAGAAATCCCCAGGCGGTCCAGGGAGCGGCCTCTGGCAGTCAGCTCCAAAGGGAGAAGATGCTGGGCAGCATCAAGGCTCTAGAGGTGATCTGGAGAAAAACGCCTCTTGTGGGAGCAGCCAGGCCTTTCTGGATGCCAGGGGGTCTCTGGAGCTCAGCCCAGAGGGAAGAAAAAATGACAGAGGTGGGGGAAGAGGAGGCCAGCAACTACTGCCCTCTTGACTGGATGATGTATGAGAAAGTCCACAGGGAAGACCTCTCCCGGGATTTAATAGGGAAGGGGTGGGGGTGTGATCCAGCCCCAGGTTAGGAACCCCTGCATGTTCAAAGGAAAGCCTTTATGAGTAAAGACAATGCCCTTACATGAGTGAAGATCAAACCCTTCCTAATCTTCTGTTGCAATAGACAAATGACTTAATCGCTGTCTGCCTATTCTCCACATAAGCTTTTTAAAAATAACTGACAAAGGTAGCAGAATCGCTATCCCTAGCTGTTGAAAAACAAAGACTGAGGTAAGTAAGATCACATTTTCTTTTCTCTCCAAGAGGCCAAATCGTTGCTTTTTTTTCCCTTCCTCACACAAGCAGTACCATTTTCTTGGGAGATATACATTTTCCTGAAGACAAATAGAAATAATGCAACAGCATAGGTCCAAAAGTGCCCTGTGCATGTTCCAGCTGATCCCAGAGAGCTGGCAGATCGCCTACAAAATCTGTCCTTTTTTTCTATGCTTGTTGCTAAAAACCTCTATTAGTGCTCATGTGAACTTTTTGTACAGTTAATGAAATCTCTTCCTCTTCTAGATGTTTTGTGAATGTGCACTGATATGCAAGCAACCTTCACAAAATAATAATTTATGCAAACTTTGTGAAAAATTAATTCATTAACATAACCAGTGTTGCCGCCACAGATATTTACAGTACAGTGGTGTTTTAATGATGCTCATTTCCCCTCCTCCCCAACATCTGTTTTAATTAAAATTAAAACTCAGTAATTTTAATAGGTTGTAAAAGAGCTTTGCGCTGTTTTCATTTCATATACACAATCGTTTAAAGCACATCCTCCACTGGAGGAGACAAAAGTGCTTGACTACCAGGTTTACATTTTCTTTGAATTCCCACCTATGAAATTTTACAACTAAAAGGAGATGATAAAACATCTAGCCACTGATACAGAAACATTAAATTTTTAAAGGGCCTGAGGCAAGGATTTGGGAAGGTAACAATAACTCAGACTCTAGCAATGGGTTCAGGAAAAAAGACAGTTCACTTAAGAGCCAACCACCAGTTGAAGCAAAGGTGATTTTTAATACGTACTTGTAATTTGCATTCCTTTGCCAAAAAAATATGTTAAAAACTGCATTATACACCAGACGCGATGGCCTCCAATACAATTGTTTTTTTGAATGGATGGGACTAACAGAGATCTCTGTATCATTAGCCATCTCCCCCAAAAAAGACAGTCAGCAACCCCTCGATAAAAAGCTGATTTGTGCACTAAAGAACCTGTGTGTGCTGAAAGGTGCAAGGTCTTGGGGACTGGGGTTATGCAATGGACAAAGACTATCCGGAAAGGGCTGTCCTCTTTGCACTTCTAGTACTCTGGTTTTGACCAAAATAAAAAAAAGGAAATGCTTACAAATTTGTAGTTCTTCCTTCAGGGCCTAAAACATACCAAAATGTAAGTAACGAAGTGGCTCTGTGTATAGCTGTCATTGTTTAAAAAAAAAACATATTTGGAAACAGTCTTTTAGGTGGAACAGATAAGAACAGTCATGGACAGCCGTTGATGTCACCGTATAGCTCCCCAGGAAAATGTGGCTCTGATCTGCAATTAACCTTGGAAAAAAATTTCAGTTTGTCAGTACATTTTCTTCTTGTCAGAGGTTGCTTAACTTTGTGCATCTTCTCTGTGTGTGCACCGTGAAGATCAGGACATGGGGATTTAGTTATAATTCACAATCATCAGCCTCATTTAGGACGCAAAACGAACGGACAGAAGATGTTGAGCGCAGCAACACTTCAGTAATAAATAGATACAGTGGAAAATACTATTTGCTCTCTGTGAATAACGGTTTGGATAGTATTATTTCTCACTAGGGCTCCAGTACTGCCCTATATACTGCTCAGACAAGCCCCTCCAAAATAATATATATAGATACCCTTAGTTAATATTTTTGCACAAGGTTGTCTGAGGAGTACACGCCACCTTCACTTGCGGAAGGTAGCTAAAAAAGGTGCACGATGTGGGACAAACTACAGTCTGCCTGATTAAAGGGGATTAACGTATTATTGTTGTTAGGTACATTTGTGGGAAAGCTGATCAACCAGTTAGAATTTTGGCTTTCATAGTTACAACTGCTTGGAGTTCAGTAAACTGCTGTTGCAAGGCACAAAGGCTAAACTGGAGCAAAACTGGAGAGAGGCCATCTCCAAAAAGGAGCAACTTTTGTCCATTTTCCAGTAACATTGCAGCTCCTCCTCTGTGTCAGAGACAAGTGATGAATCCTGATGGGAGGAAGGCTACGGGACACAAATTTTACAGTAAAAGCCAAATTATATTTCTTCCTGTTTATAACTGCAGAACTCTGGCTCAGCAGCACACCAACTCCTCCCAGGCACTGAGCATGTATACAGCAGAGAGCTAAATCTGCATTAAGCCCTTAGACGGCAAATGTAACACAACTGTCAGGTGACAAGCGAGATTTTATCCATGCATGGGCAACTAAGCTAATTTAATTCCCCAGCAACTCATATAATGTTTAGCCCTTTCCATCGCTTGTTTTGTTCCACTGACATTCAATCACTGATTTATCTCCGTTGCCAAAGGGCCACACCTGAGTTCTGATTTATGGAGCACAGTTGCAAGGGAAGAGCAGCCTTTTTGACTGTTGGTTATTGCATTTCTGTTTAGCGAGTAACAGGTTCAACCTGCACCGGTAACTTGGAGGGAAATTGGCAACTGAAACTTCAATCCTTCCACCTGTCCAATTGCATTCCCTGCTTTTGTTTTAAGTAACAAGTTTTTCTTGTTGCATGTGCAGACTTTTCATGCACTGCTGGGTTATCTTGCATTATTTCTTTCCAGACACCAACTGAGTGTTTTCACTTTTAGGCATATTTAGAGAGCTTGACATTTCTGGGAAGACTCAGTCCTTCTCTGCTTGCATTGGTACAGTAAGCTCACTGTGTCTTGAACGCATCACGTTTATCACTAGTGCAGACTGCGTCCGCAGCTCCTGAGCAGTAGGTCTGACTATACCCAAAGCACTTATCTCACTGCACATTTGCGATTGCTTTGATCTATTCACAGGCAATGGACAGAGCTGAGATTTCAGGGTGGCCAGCAGCTTAACTGGCACAATAACCCAGTTGGACTGCCAAACATCTGGATATCCACACCTAAATTTTTTTTTAAATATCTCCAAATTACACTCAGACAAAATCTCCAGGAGAAAAGGGAAAATGTGTCCAGGGAAACCCAGATGTAGGAGTAGCTCTGGATTGGATGGGGTTTGTATTGGTGGGGCAGTGGGGTGGGGGCAATTAGTATTTTTTTAATAGGAAAATAAGGTTGTAAACCAAGATGAACTAGCAGTGGGCTTCATGAATAAATGTAGGTTTCTGGTTTCTGTCCCCATTCACAGAGGTTCTGAGCACTTATAATTCATATTTAAGGCAAACAGAGCTTCAGATGTCCAGCTATGTTAGAGTCATTGAAGTCTATTGTGTCCCTTGAACCCCAAGACATAGCAGCCTTTTAACTGCAACTTCCCGTGGCTCATTTCCAGTACAGAAACATAAACATGTGAGGTCTGCTGACTCTCTATCTCCATTTAGACTCTGGGAACTTGATAAATGCAAAACATTTGCTTACCTTATGAGAAGAGGAAGTCGTGTTCTCTATTGCAAAATTTTGATGGGAGAATGAAGGACTTGCTGCTGCAAACCAAGAAAAATAATGCTAGAAAACTGCATTTTCAGACAGATTGTGTGGATTATTTTTTATGATTCCTGACTGTTTTGACTTGGCAAAGCAGGAGTCTAACAAAACAAGTGATGAAGGCTCCTGGCATGTGACTTCTCAAATATTTAGCAAGTATTTGTAAGCGTTATTAAGCCAAGATGAGTCATCCATCTTGACTTGCTTACATGTATGTTTCATGTACTATGCGACGTAGACCAATAGAAAGTGTTAGTCATTTGTTTTATTACTGCAGGGTTATATTTCAGCAAAACTATCTAGTTTTGAAGTTTATTTTCAGAACAGCTCAGGGTGAATTTTGTAGGTCTGCAAAGCCACTGGCCTTTCTAACTTTTTTTCTTGGCAAAGGAGACCCAGAGATGTGAAGTAGAATCTCAGTTTTCAGTTTAAAATTAAAGTATAAGTTGCTTTCCCTTTTCTTTGGGGACTGTATTCCTGGAAATAGAACTCTGGTAAAGGCAGAGCAATTATTTTTGCCAAAACTTTTTCACTTCCCTTTGCGCAAGGCCAGGTCTTTTGCAGCCAGGAAAAAAAGAAACCCATAACCGTAGGTATTTTGATTTTGGGAAAGCCTCCACGTGAGGAACAGTTTAGAGAAGGGAGTGACAGTGACACAGATATTTACCACATGGAGTGTGGGCATTTTAATCCTTTTTTTTACTTTAACTTGTCCCACTTAAATGCATTTATATAGTCTCTTCAGAGCTGTAGCAATCACTGACTGGCCAAAAGACCAGCAGCAGCAGCTGCTGCTGGATTTGCACAGATCACCAGATCACCTTGTGGTACGTACTGGGTAAAATCAAGTCCAGGACAGAAATATGGGATTTCTCAGCCTATAATCATAACTGTGCCATGACAGTGTGCAACCATTGGAGTAGGGGTTATGTCCAGCCCTGCTATGGCGGCACAAACTCACTACTTCCATAACTAATTAAGTCCTCTGCTTATCACAAGTGGGGTGAGAAGTTTTTTGACCAGAAAAAGGGGGTCAGCCCACTCTGAAGATGGCGGCATGATCTGATGAGCTGTTTATCAGTCGACAAAGGGATCAGACTCTGCTTCTAAAACATTATGAAGTCACACAGGCCACAAGGCAGTAATTTGGGACATGAGTGTTCAACATATGACCTAAATCTAACTGAGGTTTGTTCATCCAGCCAGATATTAGTTTAAGCCAGTTCTGTAATTACTGTCTGAAGCCAGAAAACCACACAGCTAGGCCTTATTTTAAAAAAATAATCCAAAAAATAAAATGGTTTTTTTTCTGTGGAAATTTGTTGTTCCAACTAAAAGAAATTCATGGACAGTGCTTTCCTTCTGCTAAAAACTTTGTCTGTTCACTGGAAAAAGGAAAACCTGGGCACTGAAATATATCTGCTGAAGAGTGCAAATTTTATGTATTAGTTCCTGCCAACAAGTTGCTCTTAATGGAAACTTTGTTTTCATCACATTTTCTACAGAAAAATCTTGCCCAATATTTTATCAGCTCCATACATCACTAATTTCCATTTGCAAAGTCTATGCTACATTTCTTCATTCATGTCTCCATCATGTAAACAATCATTTTTATTACATTCTCTTACTCTTGCAGACCAACAGCACATCTTCAGGAAAGAGAGTAAGGCAAAATTAACTGTTTTCAGTAGACATGTCTTTTAAATCACTGAAAGGGAGGGAATGACATGTGAGAGGTTCTTGAACTGAAAAATATTTCAGTGGTAAATACTTAAATATATATGTATATAAACTCATATATATGAACACACAGGCACATCCGTATGCACAGATGTACATGCACACACAAATAGCATATACATGCTGCAAGGTAAATAAATGCAGATGGAAGCAGATTTATGTTTCATAGCCAAACGCACTTAACAGTATCCAAGTGAACTCTGAGAACGACATTGTAGAAGTATATTGTATCTGCAATAGCAATCTACCTAATCTATTCTGGACCTCATAGGTTTTTGGCTGATGTCTCAGGGTGCTCTGATGTTGCCAATTGTGCAGGAAATCTGCTGGGTCATATTACTAGACATATCATACCATTCACAGTACAAATGAGCCATCAGCGAACAGCAAACACCAATACAGACGATTTGTAAAAAAAAGACAATAATAAGCAGGACTGCCCTATCTTCTTACAGCCACGTGAGTGAAAAATGAGTTATAATGCAGAACACCTGCGCCACATAATGAAAGTCCTGGAAAGCAGTTATGGCTCAGAAAAGCTGGCTCACATAACTTATCACTGCATCCACCATCCAGGAACATAAAGCCCAACAACCAAATCCGAAACAGCTCAGACTGGACACCATTTTTGCCCAGGTGTTTTCTGACGACAAAACAGCAGTAACATAGTTCAGCGTTTAAGGTGGTTTGGGGGAAACCTTACTATATAAAGACCTTTCCAACTCATTCTGGCAGTCGGGTACTGATAGAGAGTGGAGAGTCACCCATTTTGACAGCCCTAGGGAGCACAGAAATAAGGGGGCTGCCCTTCTCTTTGCTCAAGTCAGTCGTTTCTGCACCAAGCTCAACCACACATGGCTGAGCCACTGGATGTATTTTTCAGAAGACATGATCTGAAAAGGCACAGTCTGTAAGGAGAGGAGATGCTCTCTCTGGTCTAATGCTTCATTAGACCAGAAAACAATGGAGAAGTTTTGGAGCACAAAAGCCCTTGTAGAAGCAGTCAACATCAAGCCCAACATAGGCTGAGGAAACTTTCTCTGCGTGGTGTAATTATATTAGTCGTTTTGTTAATGTGAGCAAAAAGGGTGATTGGCATCTGAGGAGCTGAGGAAAGAGATCAGATTTTAATCCTGTGGGACAGAGAGCTAGAGGTTTGGAGGGCTAGCTGGAGAAGGGGGTCATATGAGGAAAATCATAACGGGCAACAAGACCAAAGTTCAAGCAATAGAGACTCCATCATGTCCCTTGGGAAGCTGTTCCATTAATAACTTATACTACAAACTAAAAGTTTACCTCTTAGTTCCAGTTTTGATTTTTCCATCTTTGGCTTCAAGCCAGGGGGTTCTGTCTGCTAACTTCAAACAGATTGTTACTGATGATATTTAAGGATTGGTAGTGTAACCTAGAATTTCATTTCCACTTAGGGATCTTTTTTTCCCCTTAAGGGTCCTTCCACTCCCTTTTTATACACTGTCTTCTTTTGTATCAGAAGAAGGAGTCCCTAATTTCACTCTTTGGGGGTCAAACATAATACAACACAGACTGTGTAGATAGGTACTTAGAAAATGCATATGGAAAGTCTAGAGAGATCCTGAGAAAGCTATAAAGCTCTGCAATGAACACAAACCAGAACTGGTTCCTGGAGGCTTCTAAAAGAAAACTGCTGCCTTATTAAAAATTAACATTTTAAACCTAGGTCTCAGTTCAAGTGGCAAATACAGAATAAAACCAGCAAAGCTGAGCAGATCGGTTTCCAGGGGGCTCGTCCTGCATGGTCAACCCACTGACCGAGTGACTGTGGATTTATGCTGTTGTAAATAAGAGCAGAGTTGTCTCCCTTATCAGGAGATTTAACTATATTGTGCCTTGCACTCTTGTTATTCTTTGGAAGGCCTTTATGTAATGTTACTGGTTGTCCTGAAAAAATTGGGATTAGCTTGGAAGACATATATTGCAGATTGGATTAGACATCAAAGAGGTGTTGCCAAAGAGAATTTTTAAAAGGCTTTAAAAAATGAATTGTACCAATGCAGGCTCTTTGCCTTTGAAAATGGGGGAAAAAAAAAAAGCAGGGTTTAATATTACTTAAATACATCCAACAATTAATTTCCTTGATACTCAAGCAAGCCACACGGGGAGGTCTTCAAAGGAAAGTGGATATTTTGGTGACTTATCAATGGGCCTGTTTCTCCTCAGTTTTCCTGCGTTTCCCAGAGTAAAGGCAGCCATTCTCTGTTAACGGCCCAGGACATGCGTGCCACAGAAGAGTCTGGCGTGGAAAAGGGGAATGGTGGCAACCCCTCCTCCAAGGGGCACTGAGCAAATGCTAAAGTGCAGAAACAACCCCAAAAAATCGCCCCAAGGGGATAATAAATGTTAAACATTCGCAGGATGAAGCAGACCCCAGAGGGAAGCAGGCAGGCCGCAGGCTCACCTCAGGCCCTTGCAGGCTGACGGTTGCCATGGAGACGCCAGGCTGCCATGCCTAGGCCTGCGGTGCCCTGGAGCCCGCTGAAGCCTGTCTCGGTGCCTGTGTCCAACCCTTCTCTCAAAATATAGCACCAATAGTCCCGTCAGTCACACAGCTGCTAGAACAGCTCCTCCCTGCATGGATGCCCCAGCCAGCACGTAGCATCTCCCAACCCAGAGAGCACCGCTGAGATGGCGGAGCCTGAGACTTGGCCCAGGGACTTCCCTTTCCTGTTTGGGTACAAAATGGTCCCTTCATTTTTTACGCCTTCTCCTCAGATTGTGGCTATCCACTTCCCAGGCTCTGAAAAATGAGCTGGGGAGTGGTGAACACGCCTGACCATACCAACACCTGAGGCTCTGAAACACTGTGTAGGGTTTAAACTGGGGACATTGAGAAAGCAATGGGCTAATTTCTGGCTGGTGCCTCACGGCCAGTGTCTGCCCCAAAACCTCCATGTGTGCCTTGGCTCGAAGGAGCTGAGGCGAGCAGAGAGGAGGGATCGCTTCACACTGCCCCATGTCCGCCGGCCCCAACGCTGCTTTCCCTTGAGCCTCCCTGCGCCATTGCTGAAGGCGACGGCGCAGCGTGTTTCATCCATGCAGCATTGCACAAGGGATGCCGTTGGCGTTTCCAAATGAACATTTAAGAGTTGTTGTTGAGCTTTCAGAGCTCTTGCCCAGGCCCTGCCCTCCTCTAATGCTCAGCTTGGAAGCAACAGACACAAGGGAGACATGCCTGGGCTTCACCAGCTGCTGGGTACCAAGAGGTCCTGCCCCACCTGCCTGCTTCCATTGCACTTGTGGGATTGCCCAAGATGTGGCTCCAGCAGCTCCCAGGTTTCACATATGGGTCTTTGAATGGTTTTCTGTTCCACTGCACCTATGTTTAACCCATCCTTCTTCAGGGTGAGAGGGATTATTTGCCAGTAAGGCTTTTAGGTGATTTGTTTTACTGCAGGGATGGTGAAGCACTGTCTGGTGAAAGAAGTGAAGTGCTTCCCCAAGAGTATTTGGCTGTTTGTAAGGGCATGTGAAATGCACGGTAGAAGTGCCAAGTGTTGCTGTGATAGGGACCTTGGCCTACTGCAGATTTTCTACTCGAAGAGTAAATACAGAGGGTAAAATGTCATTGTTTTTGTAGAACATAATAGCGCACTCTCTTTTTCTCCTGAGAAGCCTGGGAACTCCAAACAAATTTGGGGGCAGTTTTATTAAATGAAAATATTCATGCGTTATGAGCTAATTTATATCTTTCCAGCCCAGCTCCGCAAAAGGTCAGTTTAACAAACCACTCTCTCAGGAGCTGGGGAGGAGTTATGAGCCCACAGTAATCCTCCTAATTGCACTCTACCTCAGTTTTTCATTTTGTTAATCACCAGCCAACAAGTCCCAGCTTTCAAAACTCATTATCAACCTGCTCCATGCTATTACGCCTGCCCTCTCCCTTTGGATACACACTCTGCACATCCCTCTGGCTTAGGTATCCTCCAGGTTGCCTTCTGCGCCTTTCTGGTGCACAACCATAACCAACGTTTGAATATAGGTCAACTATAAATAACTGGGGTGCTGCTGCACGTATGGATTAATGTCAATGAAGAAGCAGAACAGAATGAGCACCAGTGGCCAGCTTCACTCCTGTGGGGAGCTTTAAAATCCAGTCCAGGTTCCAGAAGATCTCTGCCAGTGGAAACTGCCCAGGCCCAACACTTCATCACTGTATCTCCTGGCTGGGTCCACCCCACCCAACTTTATTATTAGACAAAATTTTACAATTGGAAGCTCAGGTCAATTTTTCACAATCTGCAAATTAAAAAAAAAGAAAAAAAAAAGAAAAAAAAGAAAAAAAAAGTGGTTTGAATTTTCTCCAAACTTTACATGACCCTTCTCCCTTCCCTTCGGAGTAGATCTGGCAATTTTCAGACCTAATGAATTTTCCAAGTCCCAGTAAAACTGGAAGCTGCCTGCAACACCATCTACAAGCTTCCAAGCCTGCTGGCTACTCAAAGCTCAGGAGTGCTTTCCACTGTGGTGCCTCTTCGTGGTATGTGCAGTAAAGGTCTAAGTTTCTCCCAGACTTTCTTCTCCTTCCTCTTTTTTGGTTACAGTCTGGCTCAAACACACAAAAAAGAGGATTAGAAGTGGAGTTTGTCTGAAGAACAATGACATCTGTTGCAGTGCCAGGTGACTGACATTTTTTGAGGGTTTTCTAACAAGAACATTACTTAAGAGCATGACTAGATGAGAAACATGTCCCACCTCCATCCTATGGATTCTTGCTCTAAGACTGTGGAAGCTGCGAAAAATCCATTTTCTGCAGCTTCTTCAGAAGCCAGGATTTATTTTATAGGAACACTCAATTATTTTATCAGCTGTTTCAGATCAAGTATCCACTCATATCCAGAGGAGCAGTGGCTACTTCTTAGCTTCCTCCCCAACCCTCTGGAATTATATTCTTAAGAAACAAAATAACAGTAGTCATTGTTAACTAGCCATAGCCCATATGTTTGAGTTTGTCCTACGAAGGCCATGAAATATCAACCTTTGCTGTTCTTTTGGTGTCTGGACATTACAGCACATTACGTTCAGGCAGCATATACAAGAATTAACCTAGAATAAGGTCAAAACACCATGACGGCAAGATTCAGGGGGATTTTCTGCCTCAGTACTCAAAATCCTTGATTGCATGGGCTTGTGGCACAGCTGCACTGTCATACTCAAGTGAAGAGAACGGAGATGGTTGAATTTCTTACACTGAGATCTGGGGCTTTGTAAGTCACCAGTGTGGTCTGGCTTAATGCTGAGTTTGCTATGCAAGGAATCTTGGGCACCTCAGAGTTAAACGTAAGGGGATAGTGTGCTCCAGTTCATCCTTAGAATGAAGGTGATGGGATTTCCCCAGGTGCTGAGCACCTACAAACTCACACAGATGCATTGACAAGCGGGAAATATAAAGCGGTATTTAGAAGCAGTTGTCTTTCCTTCACCACTCCTAAGCAGTCACAGACACTGTACAGTCATACAGACCCCTCTGCTACAATCCAGATTTATGCGCCTCGAATCTCATAACAACATAATCCCAGATCTCCTCACCAGACTTGGCTGCAGCTCCTCCCAGAGACTGTTCAGCCCAGGCTCCTTCGGCCTAGAAATGTTCTCTTATGTCCTGCACATGGAGGCTGAAATAGCCACCTGCAACAGGATTCACTGAGCATCTCCCAGAACCTGTCATGTTACATGCTGCATGTTCAGAAGCACTCCTGCAAATCTAATCACATTAATGTTCCCTTTCTAGATGTAACGGAAAGGCCACATTGCCATCTGTCCAAAAGCAAAGCAAATCCTCCTCCATCCTGCATGCAGAAGAAAAGGACTAACCTCATTCATCTCAGGTTTCCTCCATTTTGACTCATTTTTACCAGTTTCTCAAGATGCAGGTAGAAAGCTGAATGAGCTGTTCCAAATCATCTGCGTACCTCCTTCTATAACCGAAGGACCTTAAAGCCTTCCCCGAATCTTACCCTTTGCCTATCTTCTGTTGAGGAATTGCCACTATTAGGAAACTGCCCTTGTCCACCCCTTGTTTTTGGAGACTGGAGGCCCTGGAAGCCATGTCACTTGTCAGCTAGATTCTTCACCAACATCTGTTGCACCATCAGCCCTCAGCCCCCACCGAATCACATGAATGGCAGACTCTGCACCAGAGGAATTATGTGGAGCTTGAGGCAGCCATGATTTATGTTGCAATACAAATTGCACTGTAAGTTACGCTGCCCTCAAAGGCGAGGGATGCTGACAAGAGCACCTGTTGTCCACATTCCTCCTTTCTCCCCAGACCAGTCTCCCCCAAGGTCGAGTCATGGCCAGCATGGTTAAGGATTCAGGTCACAGGACTCTGGAAGCTGAAGGCCTTGGAGACGGTTGCTTACCCAAATTTTCAGGGGTATATTTTGAAGATGCTTCATATAGAGGAATAGAAGAATTCAAGTCAAAATTTGTAAGGACAAATAAAAATGGCTAGAACTACCCTGGCTCTCTAATCTGAATGTCCTTGATAAGAACAGAAATCGTAATAACAAATACCCAGGAAGCAAAAGATGAGACAGATTACCTGTGCACTGTAATGACTTACATTTTTTTAACTGTTCTTTTTCTTAGTTGCTAGCACATGCAGATGGACATTAGCGAAGTTGACAGGCAACCTTAACAAAGGTATTTTCAAAATTTGCATCATGCACTCTCACACTTAATAACTTTTTCAGTCTCCAAGAGTATAAAGCTCTGTTTGTGCCAATACTGGTGACCAGTTCAGATCAGTAAACTAGAGATGAGTAATGGTCAGCCATTCAGGAGAGCTAAATGCTCTGTTTTAATGAATCATCTTCTCCCCTTTTCTCCATCACTGTATGGGATTGTTTAGTTCCCATCAGGCTGAAAATGAAAACAGAGTTTCTCTCTCATTTAATTGGTTTACATCTCACCTACATCATCTGGAAAGTAAGAAAAGCAAAAAGACCTGGTGCAATGTTCTGGTGCTAGCACGGCCCTGCAAACCTCCTATTCAGGCCAGAATAGCAAAGGAAGCAGCATAGCCATCTGCTCGGTTTTTCCACATCATGCCCTCCTTTTTCCCTGGAAACTTTTTGCTTAGGCAGATTCTGAGAATCTTTTTTTTATTTTTTTTAACTTCTCTGGCATACCCAGTCGATTGAAGTGACTCTGCTCCCACAGCTACCCATCGTGGTTATTGTATGTGCCCAAAGCAGCTGGTGCAGCCTGTCCTGAATGTATTGAGCCTTACAGTGCACACACGTATTTTCTGTCTTGTCTATGGAACCCAGAAGGACATGACAGCATAGCAGAGGTGAGATACAGCATTAACAACTGCACTGAGACAGGCTGAATCTTAGACTTCAACCCCTACCAGCGTCCTTTGGACTCCCCCCTTCATAACATGCCTGTTGTTGCGATGCACAGAGACTCATATCTTTGAGAGGAACCATAGGAAAAGGTGTGCCGTATTTGTTCAAAAATTAATTATTGATGTCAGTCAAACTCTTCAGCCTTGAAGGTGTGAAGGGGAAACATTAAACCTGTGCAAAGGTCAGCTTTGCCAGGGCCTGCCTATTCAATGAAAGGAACTAAGGCAGAATGATGAATTGACAACGAGTTCCTGTGTGTTCAAGCAAACGACAAACTATTAACCTGTAAAACTGAACATTGCAATACAAGAATTCAGCTTTTGGATAAAGTTTTCACTGAAGTATGTAAGTGGGAAGTTTTGTGAGTTGCAGATCAGATCTGTTGATTCCTTCTTCCATATTTTAATCTTATACTCAATAACTGAGCACCAAATACAGAGAAACAAGATCACGCAAAAGAAAGTAGAAGTTGTTGAGAGAAAAAGAGTGGCTCTTTGGCTATACACAATGATGAAAAGTGGAGGACACTTTTACTAGACTGACTTTACTTTTGTTTAAAATGGATATCCAGATTCCTGTGGACTGAACAAGAAAATGCTGGTGGTATATGGAAAGAAGAAGAAGCAAATGGACCTTCCATCACTGGTTACTGGCGTCTATCAATACAGAATCATTTGTTGAACTGGGGTAGTAAAGTACACCTTTGCTTATTATCCTCTTGTTTTAGAAACAGGCCACTTGTGAAACAGGAAATCTCTTGAAGTCAAATCTTTTATTGAATTACACTTAAAGAGCAAGTGCAACTAAGCCCAGTAAATTGCACAACCACATATTGGTATGGATGGAAGAGCAAATAAATAAAAAATTGAAGTTTTGACAATCATGTACTTCAAAACCCCGGGATCAACACTCTTCCCGCCCTCCTCAGTTATTGGGATGAAGATTCTTTCATGAATCTGGTTTTTTCTGCTACAGAATTGGAGTGCTTGTTAAGAGAAGACTCAGAGGCTGAAGTAATACACAGCCAGCTGCCACACTTGCATGTGATCTATAGTCCCAGCTCACAGAGAGTTTTTAATGTAATGATTTTACAGCCCCAGGGCTCCCACACTTATTTGGATATGAACAGACACTCACCCACTTAGCAAGTTAGGAACCTAAACAAGACCAGACATTTTTTGTTTAGGCCCTTAAAAGTTGTTCCCTCTATTTGCTTTCCTTAGTAATCCACGAGTGTTGAACATCTGGGACTCATCATCTGTTTTCTGACGACTATGAGGAATCTCATATTTTGAGCAAGCCCAGCAAATCTCAGTGTACCGCCCAGTAGGTTAGTAGACTATGTCAAAAGAACTCAGCAGACAGTCTCCTGAGTCTCTGGTCATCCAGCTTCATATGGGCAAGATCTACCTGATTGGGGTGGGAAGTGACATCTGTTTCAATTTTTCCTACACAGTTTTGGTACGCAACTGCTAACACTAACTTAGTAGAACATAAGCTTACACCAAGGCACTCAAAAAAGCCGGGAAGCATTCCATTTCCATGATAAAAATAAATTTTCAAGATGCTCCTTGGAAATATGCATACATTTTAAAAATAAACCACACCAAAGAAAGCAAAGCAAAAGGCTCTGCTAGTTTATGATACCAATTTCAGTTCAAAGTGAATTCAAATCTATGGCTTGGGTTATGTCTGCACTAAATCTCGAGGTCTGCCAGCAAAATTTCCTGCGTGTCCAGAGAACTTGCAAGCACAGCTTCGTGCAGGGCTACAGAGTAACTCTGCATCCTCTCCAGAGCGTGCAGAGATCTCAGTCCTCTCGCGCTGTTGTGCATGTGCATGGTCCAGCTGCGCGGACAGGGAGTGGGTGTGCAAACACTTATCACACTCAGCACAGTCCTTGAGAGTGCTCTCTGCATCCGCAACGGACACCAGCAATGGTCCCTGGGAGAGAGAGGTGCCAACGGAAAAACAGGCTTGCAGGATTTGAGGGGGAGCTGTGGGTAGTCACCACCTTGTGTAACAGGGTCCAAGACTACAAAAAGCAAGGAAAAAAAAATCATTCCTATTCTCATCAGGGTCTGCAGACTTGGCCTGAGAACTGAACTAACTTACTGCATTATGGCTAGACTTGGATTGCATAGACAGGGGAATACTCAGACCCATGTTTGCATTTCACATGATTCGCAGGTTCTGAAGATTATGATGATCAGCTTTGTTTGGCTGTAGTAGTAAACAGCAGACCTGATCAGATGACTGTAAACACACCTGAGTAATGCCACTTCAACTTGGAGTTTAACACAGTTTAACACCTGAGTCAAATTTATTCACATGTGTTTTTAAAGACTTCAGTTCTCAGCTGGAGCAGCCAAGGCTCAGGACTGCTGACACCCTTAGTGGAAAGACAATTCAGCTGGCTACAAACATCAGCGCCTGTATTTGCATCTGTCATCACAAATACATTTTGGTTTTAGATGGAAGGAGAAAAGAAAACAAACACAACATTTTCTGGTTAAACAGAAACAGAGTATGGAATCAGTGAGACTTTCTAAAGGAGAGTTTATTTAATTTATTCTTCTGTACACACAGATAGTTTGCTAGGATATTATAACTCAACTCATTTCTCTGGTGACCCATGGAAACCTCTGGATCAAAAGGATTACTCGTGACTCATAACTTACCTTGGCTAAATATAAATATAGGGGTTTAGGTTAAGTAATCTAGGCCTTAATCAATAAAACATTTAAAGTGACAGTACAAGGAGGGATTTCAAAAGTTTTGCTATTATAATGTTAACTCCTAATACCTGCGTTTCTGGGGCTGTCCTTTCCTGGTTTTAACACAGATGCCCCACATCAAGGATTTTCCGTGCATTTTGTGCATACGAGTACAGCTGCATACAGTTTGAATGTTCTCCTGTTCCATGGCGGACGTATGCTCATTTTTCCCCACAGGAAATCCAAGCAATTGCCCCTGTGTGGAATACCACAATTAGGTGACCATAATTGCATACTTAATGAGCTTGTGTATGTTTTGAGTGCCAGCTTCTCAGATGTGGCCACCTAAATGGATATCCAAATCTCACTTTTGGGTGGTGAGGTTGGGAAAAAAAATGTATGAAAGTCTTATTTCATGTATTTAAATTGGACCATTTAAATGCCCAATACTTGCTTAAGTGCCTGTATTTCAATAGCAGATCTTACGTGCAGATCAGCCAGGCCTGTGGGCTAGTGTTGGCAACCGGAGGTTGAGAAAATACAAGTCGAATAAAATATGACTCCTTTAAAAGAAGTCTGAAAGCTTTCCAAATAACTACAAGGATGTAAAGATTACAAAATTGTTTCTTCTCAGCCTGGGAACCTGCAGGGTCATTCCTGGTGGTAACCATGGTGGCTGGTTGAGGGAAGTGGTTGCCAGTCCATGATATCCATCCAAACCCTGTGCATCCAGTGAGCAGAGGGTGAGCATAGGACAGGACTCCCAACTCCCAAGGTAATGTAGCTTCTACAACCCATACCTTCTCCCTTCTCTTGCTGGGTGAATTCATGGCTGCTTGTTACCCATGGGAAGAAAGGTGGTACCATTCTGTTCGGCTACCCCAAGGGCAGTGGACCTGTACACTGTGACAAGTTGGAGTGTTAGATATCCAACCTTCTCTTGTGTTTGTGGTACAGCTTACCTGGCCTTGGGGCAAGGAATGAAATGCAGCCTGGTGCAACCTCACTAATGTCCATTTTAATACACAGATGGATGGGGCAAGGGACAGTTCCCCATCAAACCATCCAATAGCCATTTCCAAGTGTACAGGCACCAAGAGATTAGACTTGATATGAAAATTATTTTCTGACTGGGTAGGAAGTTAAAAAATTGATAAGAAGCTGGCTTTATCTGTAATTATTTTAGTATTATTGACTAGCTGGCACTTTACAGAGAAATACAAACTTTGCTGTCTGCTGTCCATAGTTCCACTGATTTCAGGGAAGAGTGTCTGGTTTAACACACCTTCCTCAGAGCCCAATTTATGAATAAGCAGAATTACTAGTTTCAGATATTAAATAACTACATTTTTTCCTTTCCAAAAGAAAGCACCGTATTTGTATCTGGCTTTTATTCTTGCTCACAGTAATGGAAAAGAGAAGATGAATTGCAGCCTTAAAAATCCTTCCATGAGTTCTTCAGTATGAATTATTTTATATAATTCACAGAGAAGGTGACATGATTTACATCAATATATACAGTTAAATTGTTCTATATTGTAAACCATTAGCAAAGAGGGATGAAGGGCTTATGAAGAGGAGTGGAGAGACTACAGTGTTATGACAGAATGAAAAATTTCTGGACATGCAAGAAGACATCACTTGTTTCCATTGGAAGATACTTGTATATGTTTCCTACAGCAACTATAAGATCTTTGGCCTGGAGATCTGGAGACTATTCTTTGTTTATTTTTATTACGTACCAGAAACTTTTGTACAGAAGAGCAGGGCAGATTGCACTTCGACTCCTAAAGTATGAGGGGACATTATGGAGGCATGTGTTAGAGGGATGTCACTCACAACTGATTGGTATTATCCAGTCTATATTGTTCATCCAAGTCTTCAACAGTGCAAGAAAGAAAATCTTTACGGCACAATCAGGTGCCTGCAGAGTTTTGAGGCTCAGTTGCCCCATGCATCTCCATTCTCAAGTGAAGAAGATAGGTTATCAATGTCAGCAAGTTGGCCATCAAAGCCAGAGGTGCTAGGTTATGAATCCCCTTAGTTAGAGCAAAGCCCTCTTCCTTCTTACACACACGAGCTTAAGAGCATGGTGCTGCATGGTCCAGGCTAAGAAGACCAGAAGCTGAGGTGGTCTCCCCAGCTCCCAGTGGGTAGGTTTGCTGTTGGAGGTTCCCACAGGAGACTGTGGATGGGGGAAACAAACCCACCAAACAGTTTATATTGAGAAATAGAACTCATCCTGGGGAAAAAGGATGGGAATACAGCAACACTATGAAAGGAACTGCAGAGTGGCTCTCTTGTTGCTGACATGGAGAATGTTGTTCCTTTCATCATCTGGTTTTGTGGTCTGCTACAACTCTAGAAAAGGCTCTGATACACTCTTCATCTTGGTAGTGGCTTCAGCCTTGCTTATTTGTTGTTGTTTTCTGCCTGGTGCTGAAGATTCCTGAGGAAAAACAGTCCATCATTCTTGCAACTGTGTTTCAAGAAACAGTCTTGTTTTCTAAAAGGTGCTTCATTTTCACCCCCCCTGTGGAACCATTTAACTTTCCTTTCTAATCTCCTAACAATCTGGAATGAGGTCCTTGGTAGTTCTGCTCATTGTGAAACAGCTTTGGGAGATAACTCCTAGTCCATGTTAACCACACTTCAAATAACTGTGATGCAAACCCATAACCTCTCAAAGCAAGTTTATAACCACTTTAACAACCAAGACTTAAGGAGATTATTGCAGGATGGGCAGGGAGAGAGGGGTGAAGAACTGACCAAGGAACCACAGTTCAGTTTGTCTTCCAAACAGCTCCGTATCTCTTACCACTTTACAAGGATGAAGTGACTGGTGAACAAACAAGGAGGCCTAATCTCAAATAAAGAAAGAGGGTCCCATTCTGACCAGCAGCCTTCTTCTGGAAGGTCATATAAGCACATTCTTGTTTCCTTGTAGTGAGACAGATGCTTGAGTTTCATAGGACTCCACACCTTCAAACACAAACGAAGCATGCCCTTGGGATAATGCTCTGACGTCCGAACACACACACACAGCAGCTGTGTGCTGTCCTTGGGGACATCAACGGTGAGTGAAAAGAGAGGTAAGAACTTTGTATTTAAACACTGGAGAATATATTGCATTAAAATGTTCCTTAGAAAAAGTGTACTTCTGACTACCCTCTTTGGTCCTGCCTTGTAAAAGAAGCCCTGCATATATCAAGGACAGAAAACAGATTGGGATTTAAAAATAAAATGGTTTCAACATCCCTTCAAATAGGTCTCCCAAGAACACAGTAAAACACACAGTAACATACAGGGGCAGAACTGCTTCTAGAAGAAGATAAAAGCCTCTAAATATCATTTTTGACTGCTTTCTGTTTACTCAATTGCTTTTAATTAAGCCTCACTTGGTTTGGGGAGTCAGCCAAACATGGAGAACAAAAAGGAAAGCAAGAAACCCAACGCCTCAAACCTTTGCTCACTAGTTGAATTTTCAGAGCTTTAAAACACAGTCTTCCTCCATGGGGGCACAATACTTCTGTCTAAACCTGCTTGTGAGAATTTATTATCCCTGTGTGCAAGTCTTTGAAACCATGATTTTAACGGTAATAATTTCTAAGCAGTGAAATTCATGAGAGGCTGTAATATAATGCCAAGTCTATCCTATTAAGGTTTTAATTGGAATATATGTTTTATGTGTTATTAGAGAAATGTTACTGTCCTCCTTATGCTTAATACTATATGAATAGCTAAAGCCCTCTAATGACCATGTAATTTATTGTCCCTATAGTTATGGCATTAAGCTACAAGTCACCTAATACTTGCAAACATTGTAAACTCCAATTACAGCTACACCAGTGATCCTTCTGTCAACTGAGCTAAAAATGACTGAATGATAAGGTTAAGCACTGAGCCACGTAACGCAGTTATCTGGAGCTCAGCACCTGTACTACAGAGAAATGTCCAATAAACTACAGTTAAATAGTTTTACTTTGTTATCAGATGTAAGTATAGCAAATACAACCAGCTTCCAGAATGATGTCCATCACTCTGATTCCACCAATCCTTTATGTATTTGTCAGCTTTATTCTAATTTACTGCTAAGAGTCAATCACGGATTCTCAAGAACCTGAGAGATTTCACAGGCACCAAACTGGATTCTGCGTACCCCTACAGAAATCTTAGAGTTTCATGAAAAATTGCCTGCAGTTTCTATGTAAGGTGAGGTATTCTTTTCAAATATCCACAGCTATTTGAGAAAGTACCAAACCAGCTGACAACAGAATTCAGAGAATTTGGGAACCGGTTAGACAGGCTTTGGCTTGTAAGTGACAGTAACTAGTTGCCATTTGGGCGTAATCTTTACCTAGAAAGCAAGGTAACCAACAACAATTGTAAATTGCCAGAGTACAAAAGCAGACCTGTAATATGAACACCTTTGCCTGGTAACTTCAAACCAAAGAGTCAAAAATTCACTCAGCACAGAGAACTCAATGCAAAAAGGTACTGTAAAGACCAACCAGAAAAAGACCCCCAAAATGGAAGACCTCAAACATAACAGAAGATATGGCTAGTGTTCATAAGATATTTACAATCTTGATTCTACATTGGCTTTTTCTAAACATGAAGGGTATAAGTCTAATCTGTAGACCAGAAAAATAGCAAGCTACATGCATGAACTAAATCACCTCCCTGCAAGATTTGTTATCAGCACAAATGGCTCTTCAACAAGATTTTTATTTTTCTTTGCTCAGAAAAAGGATGGATGGAAACAAAAAGGGCTATCTAGACTGATCCCCCTTCTGAGCAGTTCTGCACCCCATAATGTTTAAAAGGCTTCCAGATACCTAGCCCTAGTGTTAGCTTTTCAAACTTGTGTATTCCAAAAATAGAATTGAAATTCAACTTCAGAAGTGACCTAGGAGTCCAGGTGGGCTCCCAGAAAGAGAGGGTAACTTAAAAAGTTCATTGCGTTCTAGAACTCTGCACTGTACGCCCAGGTACCATACCTGGGTCACGGTCGCTGTAATTTCTGGTGAAGCTGTAAATGAAATACAAACTCACTGTCTATCCTGGGGACCTTCTGTTTCTATGTAGTAAAACCTTCCCTAAATAATCTATTTTAAGTATTCCTGAGATGTGCCATTCAGCTGAGGGGGACTCTATCCACTGTATTAAGTTTCATTTTCTTTTTAAAGGTGGGGGCGTGTGAGAATTATCACTTCGTTCATTGACGATATCATGTTTACCTGCAGTCACTCATGCTGCCCAAATTGCTATTTATCACGTGTTTTACAACACCGTGGTGTACAACAGTGTCATAAAAAGCCATCTTGGTCTGTTTTATTTTATTTCCTATAAAAAGACATAGATTATATGTGTGTATATATATTCCCACAAACTGTAATTTGTATTTGTTTTGGAAGGTTTTAAGCCACACAAGATGTGATAGTTAAAGAGAATCCCAGGACCAGTTGCACTGAGAATATTACACATGTTAGCGGAAATTGTCTCCTGGATGATCCGTGATATCTGTGTAATTCCTCTGGCTAGCCATTCCTTTCAAAAGAATACATGTAGCAAATCAAGTGCATAAAATGGATAAATCACCTTTCCTCACTCATGATTTGTGATTGCTCACTTAAGCCACCTAACGTTTCTGCAGCCCAGAGAGGTGGACTAAATCTTGTTGAAGAGGAAAACGGCAAATTATGCATTTCAGCTACACATTTTTAAAAGGAATGAGCACTCCAGCCACGTTTTGTGACACATTTGAGATTTGTGTGGCTTCATACATTTCCCATGACCATCCAAATATTCATGAAGAATTAATAACATGGTCCTGCCTTTAGCAAGTTCCATTCATTCTTATTTGTATCTGGCTATAATCAGCACTGAGACCCCAAATATTGGACGACTGCATTTGATTCTTGAGTTCTTTTCTTTTTGTTTATGTCAAAGCAAATTAGCTGGAAGGAGCCTGACGAGGAAATCGAGCAAACTGTGGAAGGTCAAGAGGGCACTTCACTGAAATGTAATATAATAAGTACAATTTAAACAATGACAAATCCCATTCACCTCTTTTGTTTTCTTGAAATGTTTAGAATTATTTTTAACCATCTTTTTAATAAATAAAATTGTTCTATTAGTTTGTCATACATTTGGATTTCATTAATTTTAGAACATTTTCCAGGCATCTAAAATTAAACAGATGTCATCAGGCTCATTTAGACCTCAAATAACCCTTGCAACAAAACCAGTTATTCAAGGGTCAGCTGGAAGTTGGAATTTTATAATAAAAAAAGCTAAAAAGTTAAAAAAAAAAAATAAGAAAAAGAAGAAGAAACAATGCCAATTCCCTGTCCACACAACTGTTAGCCCAACAACTGAAGATCTACTTTATTGTTGGGGGAAAGGGTGGAGCCAAGGAGTGAAAGTTCAAGAAAGTTGGTTTACTCCCTGAATGCCTCGATTGTTCCTTTTCCCGTGGTGATTAGTCAAGAAAACTTTCTTCCAGCTTTCTAGCTCTATCGTGGGGATGGATAAGAGGACAAAGGTTTGTTTTCATTCTGAAAGTTGGTCCTGTTGGTCAAGGAAATCTCCAAAACATCTTGATCATATCTGGGAAAGTGTAATCCAAGGGAACACAGCAGAATGAACAAAGGCAGAACCCGGGAGTCCTGACTACAATCCCATACTCTAAACAACACTTCCACCTACTGTAAGAATGAAGGGGTTTAATTTTGCCCTGTGAGCACAAACTGTAACTTGTTGGGGAGATTTTAGGCTGCGGAAAAGGTTTACATCTCTACCAGCCTCTTTGAAGTTTCCACCCCCTCAGCTAAGACTTAGCTCCGTGAGCCGCTGATCTGATGTTGGGCACAAATGGGAAGGCAGGTCTGCAACAGGAGAGCTGGGGGAGAGGGAAGGGGCTGACAACACGCCATGGCAAGGACAGGTTGGGAACTGGATGGAGAATGTGCTGCAGGAGCATTCCCCAGCAGGTATTTCAGGGGAAAATGCTGAGCCAGTACAAGATGCTTGGGAGGAATAAATGGCTTCTGTTAGCCCTATAGAAAGGGAAGGTTAAAAACATGGTAGAAAGCCAATTACTTTCTCCTTTCCTGCACCTTGCCAAAGAGGGAACTGGGTTCCCAGCTCTGTAAGCGTCTCCAGACTTACAGGGGTGTGTCTGAGATCAGACACGGAAAGACCAACCATTGTGATTTCTTCGCTCAAAATTAGGAGCTAGGTTTTACTTTGCTGAGCAGGAGGGAAAATGAAAATTGCTTTTCCTTTGTAACCTGAGAGGCTTAGCTGAGTTCTCCTGCCAGACTGCAAAGATCTGCAGTGGCCCTTGCCCTAAACTATACCATCCTACTTAGCTGCCAGGATTGCTAAATGGAAACCTAGAAATGAATAATGTATTGTATGAAAACTGTATTACCATAACTTTAAAATCCTGCTGCTAGAGGCTGAAGATCTCTCTGAAATACTGTCAAACACAATGGAAAGGAAGTAGAAGACTAACGTCTGAAAAGAAATTTAATCGCTGACCTTTGAAAATCATGGTTTAGCTTTTTCTTTTTTTTTTTTCCAGATACAGTAGCTGCAACTCTCTGTCTGACCCAACATTAACTTTCTACAAATTATAACA
This sequence comes from Phaethon lepturus, assembly GCF_000687285.1. Classification (NCBI taxonomy): domain Eukaryota; kingdom Metazoa; phylum Chordata; class Aves; order Phaethontiformes; family Phaethontidae; genus Phaethon; species Phaethon lepturus. The sequence goes on from NW_010539745.1 coordinate 107,407, forward strand.
GATGATTTATAAAAACACCCCTTATGGCCTTGACCTTTTTTATGTCTGCCCTTGCCTCCTACACAGTTGTATCCTGTGGTATCAGTTGAGTAGACATGCTGGCTTGTTACTGTGGCACTGAGGTTGACAGCTCAAGTCCTGCGGGCCATTCCCAGAGACGCACCACAGACCAGCAGAGCTTCTGTCCACAGCAGGTTTAGCCCTGACATGAAAAGAGAAAAGAATGTGGCAGACTGAGTGGAAAATTCACACCGATGAGCAACGGGCAGAAGCCCCTTGAATGACCCAGGCTGTTCTGAGCACAGCTGGGGAAGGAGAGCGCGCTCCCCTTTGAAGATCCTTCCAGACCAGTGTCAGGGCTCTGGCATCCAGCCAGCTGAGCTACTGGGGGGATCAGTGTCCTAAACAGCAAAGAGTAACTTACAGCGTGGAGGGATGCAAAGTTAGTAGAGAGCTCTCCAAAACAGCCGCGTTCCTGCAGGAGCTCTCAGGCAGAGGGAGGACCTCGAGCATCCAGCTACTTAAAACTCCTCCCCAGCAGCTGAGAGGGTGCAGGGTCTGCCCTGCCTGCTGGCTTCTGCCTCCCTGGGATTGGCACCCACGCTTAGGTCTGGGCTCAGGTTTGCAAAGCCAAGCGACCCAAACCGCTGGCACCAACAGTGAGCCAGCGGGCTTGCTCCAGGGACACAAGGGGACAGTCAAGACATGGGTATTACGGACACGAAGGGAACTGAGTGAGTGCAACAGCAACACGGCACATGCTATCCAAGGAGCACCCCTGCTCCTTGCGTCTCGCTGCGGCCGTGCCCCAGGGCATCAGGGACTCGTGGCCCCAGGGAGGACAGGCAGGTTCAGACAGTCGTTGGCTGAGGGCTTTCTCCCCAGAGTAGATTGCAGCCAGCACTGTTGCTGGGCTTAGGGTATTTCAGATCTGGGCCACACAGAGTTACAACGGAAAGTCAAAACACTACAATAGTAATAATTCCATTTTCAGGCTGCTCCTTTATCATACAAATACAGAAAAATGACCCAACAAATTTGGGGAGTATTCTTTTTTGAGAGAGGCCAAAGAGCGGGAGAGCATCCTTCTTTAAACAGAAGATCTGGCAGATGGGGATCCCCGGTGACTTTCTGGGCTGTGCCAGGCTGCGAAGCTGCTCGGGACCCCTTCTGCCGTGAGCCAAGCCAAGCGTGGCAGATCACGAGCCTCGGCTGCTACGACCAGCGTCAGAGGAGACTTTGGTAAGCACGGCTCTGGTCAAGGTATCAACCCATTGCTTCTAAGTAACTTCAGGTAACGGGTGGCCGCGAACCAACAACTGTTGTGAATTTGTACTAAGTTTTCCTAAAAATCAGGTTACCAGACCTGCCAGGAGTTTGTGTCAGTTAATGCAGCAAATGCTGCTGTAGAGAAATGCATTGCGGAAACTTCAGCCTTCACAGAAAACAAACGTACCTCTTCAGATTTCAGTTTTTCAGTAGGGTTTTCTTGGTTTGTTTTTTACATTTTCCTCCCCCTTTTACTTAGTGCTTTCCAGGTTTAAAAAACAAAGGCTGCTCATGGTGGAGGAGCAATAGTGGATTTCATATTTAATAACTCTTAAATCTTGTTCAACATGTGGCAATTGTTAGGTAGATTTGAGCTGCAATTAAAGAGGCACCCTTCTTTCTCTTCAGCAACAATATAGGCTCTTAATCCGACTAAAACCATCATATTTTAAGAGCTGAGATCATCCTGAGGCAAATGGTATCAAACTTAACATGGATCTGTTTTTCATAGGGAAGTTTAAAAGTTAAAGTTCACTTTCCTAAAAGTCTTCCATTAAAGAGACGGCAGCTCTGAGCACTCTTTTCAAGTATCCACAGGTACCTATATCATACAAAACAACATCTGGGGGACGGAGGGGAGAGGATAATTACTGAAATTCCTTTGTGAAGTCCCTTTTTCTTTAAGAGCCTGAGTTGGGACTCTAAATAGAAGCGGGATGAGGGGGTTTTGTTGCCTGATTATAGATTTGACTGCAGATAAAAGTACTATTTGTGTGACTCAGCCCTCAAAGTGCTCACAGGTCTGATGTGGATAACTGATAAAGGCTGTGAAAGACAGGAATAAACAGTGATAAAACAACCAAGCGCAGTTTGGCTTCCAACCAAAACACATGTTTAATAAAACCTGCACGGTTGATGGGGAGACATTTTTGTTTCCTTTTGTGGTGCCAAGGTGGCTGTAAATATCCATAAGGAATCTGGGCTTGAACTTAGTTTGTAGCCGTCGTTGCAGTCTGGTGGCCGGGCTGGCAGGCTGTGCTGTGCCTTGGTCCCATGGCAGCACTGGGCTGGGCTCCGGACACCGGGCTCAGGGCTCCAGATAGTTTGGAGCTTTTGGGTTTACAATTCGTTTTTTTCAACTGCGACATGAGGAAACACCTGCCAGAGGGCCAGAGGCGGGTAGCAGGGCCAAAGCTGATCCCGATGGTGATGCACACAACAGGGTCAAATAAACGCATCGATAGAGGGAAAATGTTTCCTTTCCAATCTTGTCCGTATTTCACGTCCAAGTTCCCCTTTGCACCTCAGAGCATTAGTTCAGGTGCCTCAGATTCCTCTTTTCCCATGATAGTTCCCTCTCCCAGATGCTATTCCTAATGCCTTACTCTCTTTAAGACCTTACACTCCAGAGCAATTTTAGCAAAAGACATCAGCCCTTGCTCTGATTTACAGCCTCTACCTGGGCAAAGGTAAGAAAGCCGCCGTGACAGCAGCAGTGCCTTTCAGAGCATCTGTACCAAGAAGTATCTATTAATATCCACTAGTCATGCTGCTAAACCCCTACGTCCTCCTCTGAAAAGGTAATCCTACATTGTAAAGTCTGAACAAATGAGAACACCAAGGGACTTCCCTCATTTATAATACCTGCAAATGACTTGAATGAAAATACTTCCACAGACTTTGATAGTTTGTGGAGGGCACAAAATTGGAGAGGGAACAAATAACGAGGAACAAGGGATTTGAATCCACTGGTTGCCTGGGCCAGTGAATGGAAAATGCAGTTTAATGTTCAGAAACATACAGTAATAAGTCTGGGGCAAGCAAACCAGACAGAAGGATATTAGACTGAATGGTGATGCATCATATTGACCAGTGAAGGGATTTAGAGGTCACTGCAGAAAAATCCTGGAAGCCTTAAACCTGGCATACAGCTAAAATGAAAATAGCTACAGGAAAGCAGCACAGCGGTGGAGGCAAAGGGAAAGGATGGACGCAGTCTTCCTCCACTGTCTGCACAGCAAAAGAGCACAGGACTTTGCTCTAATTGGCGCGATAACTTCTCCTCCCGGGCAGCGTAAGACAGAGGCACCCAGGTCACCGGTTCCCCGTGTACCCCGGCTCCTGTCTCAGCACAGCATGCCGTCCAGACGGCTTGCCCTCCAACGGACACGGAGGAAAAGGCAGCCCAAGGTGTTCACTTGTTACTGGCAAAGCACAGGGGGATGCGGTGCAAGTTCACACCGAGACTTAGTGATGCTGGTTGGCAGGAACGCAGGAACCCAAACCTCCGGCTCATTTGCGCATCTGCTTGTTCTTCGCTTTTGGCTCTGAGAAGCCAGAAAAGGCAAAGCAGCGGAAGCCCGGGACCCCCGCAGGCACAGCAGCTTTGTCCATCTGAGCACAGAACAGCCGCCCGAAGCCTGCAGCCACCCAGGGACTGGGAACCTGCTTGTCTGTATCCAGTATATACCTTACTGATGTGTTTGCAACGACCCGTCAGAGATAAAGCGGAACAGTGAAGAGTGGGAGGAAAGAAACAAAGCTAAAAAGCAATTCATAAAAAGCAAAATAAAGCAATTCATTTTCTTCCCCATCTCCCTAATGAGTAGTCTCATTTAGTTATTTTCCTTCTCCTCGCTCTACCAGAGTACTTCATCCCTCTTCGCTCACAGCTTTCCTGCAAAAAAAATCAACTAAAACAAATTTTAAAATATGCTCCCCTCCCAGTTGATGACCTGTTTGAACCAATACCTTTCCCCCATTCCTTCTTCTACAATTCTTCTATAATTGTAAATACAGATAAAGAACCTTTAAGCTTTGCGGAGCTGGACTGCTGGTGAGCTGCAGGTAAAGGGCTCCATAAGCTCATTAGCAATATCCTTGGAGTATCCTAATCCCCACGGGTGATAACCTGGGGCATATGTAGTTATACATGATGGAAAATAGTGAGCAAATTTCGCATTGGCCTGAATCAGCAGTTCACACACACACGCATACACCCAGCCTCGTACGATGGATTCGTCAGGGCCGGGTGGGGAAGTGTTTTCTCCGTTCTTGGCTCGCCGGGCAAGTGCATTACCTCTGCCGGCGGCTCCCGAGTTCATTCTGGTTTTTCCCACCTGGGGGAGCAGCAGAGATTCAAAGGCAGCCTGCCAGCCTGCCAGCACGGGTCCTTCTTCCAGGAGAGGTGGAGACAGGCTAAATCCCCTTGGGGTTATGCTGAGCATCCGGAGGATGCAAGCACCGGGGTAAGCCCCCGTTCCTCTCCCTCCTCTTTGCCCCTCTGCAATCCATTCCCCTCTCCTTCATCTCTCGCCACCGCTTCCGCCTCTTCGCAGCTCCCCAAGCCCCTGCGGAGGGCAGGCCCAGGAAGGACGGGGGGCAGCGGAGGGGCCCCCCGCCCGCCGCCACGCGGGCAAC
>NW_010539745.1:112248-119113 GCF_000687285.1 Phaethon lepturus
CTGTGTTCTGTACAAATGGATAGATAATCTGGATGCATTCCAGCCGAATTAGTGCACACGTGATGCTCAGAATGAACTTGAGGACAGAAATACATTACTGACCTATTATGATGCTTAAAATACAGGACCTGGAATTGCTTCCAAGTCCCCGGCCCAGATGCGTGTCCTGGCTGTCTCCCAAGCCCGTGGCAGGTGAGACAGATGTCAGACCTGTTTTCTTGCCCTGCTCCCAGGTTTCTATGTGAAAAAACTGGGTGCACAGGCCCAAAGCCACAGCAAAGCCCTAAAGAACTAATGTGGCCACAGGTCCCAGGGCAGAGACTTGCCCACAGCCAAGGTAAAGCCCCTGTGTAACTCCTGAGGTCTGATTTGACCATGCACGTTGCATGGAAGTTTTACTACATACCAGTTAATAACCTGTCAGTTTGATCTATGACAATTTCTTATTGAATAAATAAGAATTTCATGCTGTCAATACATTTCCCTTTCAGAGGCAGAATGACTTCCATCCTGCACAAACATCAAGGAAAATAAAAGAGTTTGGTGCCATAATATCCCATCTCTGCCATACACTTTTTCTACTACTCACAACATTTGAAATATGTATTAATACCAGCCAAATTCAAGTGTCCTTCTTTTTTCTTTTTGCTTGTGTTCCCCTTTTCTCCAGTCCTTTGCCGCAGACCATTTTCCAAAGCAGGCTTTAAAACAGGAATCAAGCAACAAAGAAAGGTGAGGCTCAATGGAGTCTTCTATACTACTCAGCTTTCAGAGATTTTCTAAAAGAACAGTCAGAAAAGACTTAGGAACATGCAGATATCTTCTGTGCCTGCTACTGATCCCAGCAAGAGCTTAAAAAACAGCCCTTAAGGCGCTTTATGGTCTTAATGAACTCATTGCAATAGTGGAGCAAAGATGAGCAGTTTGAGCTCCTGCTCTTCCATTAGTGTACAAACTGTTAAAAGACAAGAAAAACTACAATAATAAACATGAGGGAGCTTGCTGCAGCTGTGCTTGTCAGCTCCAGACATTACTGTGGCTAATTCCGATTGGGAACAGTTCCTGGGCTTGGTGATAAATTAATCCCAACTCTGATAGTATGTAAAGATTTCTCTACGCATAAGCTGAAAGAAAACTTCCCAAACTTCTTACAAATTCCCCTGTACAGTTATTTTGGTGACTACACACCAAAATATTTAGTCTGAGTATCTTTTTTGGATAAAGCGCAATCTATTTTTTATTTTGATTAAATGATATTAGAATAGGATATGCTTCATCCAAAAGAAAAAAAAATTATGCACAGGCTTACACTGAAACTGCAGAAGTATGAAGTACAACCGATGGGGGCTGTGTCTGTTTTCCTGGAGATAAGCCGCAACTGCTTTATAGGAAAAAAGCAGTGCCATTGAAACCCTTCTGAGAACATCCTGAATTTTATTTCAGATAGCTGTTTTTGGAAAAACTCACAGACTGAACTGCTAAAATCAGGAAACATAATATCATGCACCGATTTTTTTTTCCATCCGTGCCTGTGGCAGTGTGTGTCCGTTGGCAGAAAGCCACTGCCCAGAGGACAAGGAGAAGACCCACTGGCTAGGTGCAAATCCCCAGGGCAGGGATTCAGCTTGGCCAGTGCCTGGGAGAGGCACCGCGATAAGGATGCTGGAGCAGCCGGGTCCCGGACAACTGGGCATCTCCTGACGGCTGTCTCCTGCCCTCCACCGTCTACGTCCCGTGCTTTCTCCCCGACATTCAACCTCACACACCACATTCATTTTGCAGTTGATTTTGGTCGCGCTCCTGCAGGAGCTATGGGTTTCAGGAAGTTATTCACCTGGGCAGTTTCATCTCAGCCCCGATGAATAGCTTCATTCTGGAATAACAAATATAAACAGAGGGAAGGCTGCTCGCCACAAGGATTCCTTTATGCTGCGCCGTGAATTGTTGGCCAGTGGCCATTTAGCATTGAAAGGCAAGAGCCACCTGTGTCAGGTGTGTTTAGAGTTCATATTGACTCCTGCCCACCAGTATTTGCATGATGGACAACATCAGAGAAAGGTGCATTTAGTCATTAATTTTTGCCTGACATGGGGAACAGAAATAAAAAGGAGCCCTTTGCTTCCAGGCGCGGCTTTTGTTTTCCAGCGTCATCAGTCAACTACCAGCTCTGCGTCGTCCACCGCAGGGCAAACCCAGGTCTAGAGTGTCGGGGGCGGTTCGGGGGCCCCCCCTGCCCCCCCCCCAGGACCCCGCGTCGTCCGGGCCCCGCGCACCCTCCTCGCTGCCCCTTGCTGCCTGCAGACCGTGCTGGATGTTAAGATCTGCTCAGCCTCACACAATGCAGCTTCCTGGGAATGGATTAGAAAGCAAGCTGTGTGGTATATTTGTTATGGCCATGACTTTCGTGGCGCAAACTGTGACTTCTAGCAGTTTTTGTAGATTTTGTAACCCCAGCCAGCCTGCTACTGACTCCTTCATGAATTTTTACAGCTTTGGCTCCGTTCGTGAGCGGTATAGTAGAGAACGGAGTTTTTTAATGGATTTAAGTTATTAGTTACGTATTACCAAAGGGTGTAACATTCTTTATGTTGGAAAATACAGTCCATTTGTCTTCTCTCCGTTTCCCACAGCACACAGCGTTAAATACAGTGCACCATTGTTGGTTTTCTCTCTGAAGCTGGCCGTGGGGAGATTTGGGCCGTGCCAGTGCATCAGCCGTGGCTGCAATGATTGCTGCGGGTGCAGGATATTGTACCAGTCGCAGCCCACAGGAAACCCTGAGGAGCCCCATCCCACGTGGGAATCCCCTTCCCATGAGAAAAAGGGGGGACCATAGGTGGGACAGTGCATGGCATGGCTCAGCCGGGAGGGCTGGAGGGGCTTAGGCCAAGTGCCAGGTCCTGCACTTCGGCCACAACAACCCCATGCAACGCTCCAGGCTTGGGGAGGAGCGGCTGGAGAGCTGCCCGGCGGAAAAGGACCTGGGGGTGCTGGTCAACAGCCGGCTGAACATGAGCCGGCAGTGTGCCCAGGTGGCCAAGGCGGCCAACAGCGTCCTGGCCTGTATCAGGAATAGTGTGGCCAGCAGGAGCAGGGCAGGGATCGTGCCCCTGTACTGGGCACTGGTGAGGCCACACCTTGAATCCTGTGTTCAGAGTTGGGCCCCTCACTACAAGAAGGACGTTGAGGTGCTGGAGCGTGTCCAGAGAAGGGCAACAGAGCTGGGGAGGGGTCTGGAGCACAAGTCTTATGAGGAGCGGCTGAGGGAACTGGGGGTGTTCAGTCTGGAGAAGAGGAGGCTGAGGGGAGCCCTCATCGCTCTCTACCTGAAAGGGGGTTGTGGTGAGGTGGGTGTTGATCCCAAAAAATTAGTGATAGAACAGGAGGAAATGGCGTCAAGTTGTGCCAGGGGAGGTTTAGATTGGATATTAGGAAAAATTTCCTTATGGAGACAGCGGTCAAGCATTGGCACAGGCTGCCCAGGGAGGGGGCGGAGTCGCCATCTCTGGAAGTGTTCAAGAAACGTGTGGATGTGGCACTGCGGGACATGGTTTAGTGGGCATGGTGGTGTTGGGTTGATGGTTGGGCTTGATGATCTTAAAGGTCCTTTCCAACCTTAGTGATTCTGTGATTTGTAAAGGGTTTTGGAGCTGAGGGCTCAGCAGCGGCATGTGCCACTCGAGGATTTTTAGGGTTTCCTCTCTGTTCCCTAATGGGAAACTTGGGATGGGGAATTAGGATCTCTACCCATACTGGTGTACCTCTCCGGTGATCAGAACTTCCCCCTTCCACACACTTCCCAGGTGGGATAAATTTGCACCGTCTGGCTGCAAACTTGGCAGTGGCCCTTGCGCGGATGCCATGGAGCGCAGCACTTGCTTGATTAGTACGAATACCATCTGCACGCTTGGTTCAGATGAGTGCAGTGTTTTAGAAACAACCCATCTTGCTTATGTAAGGACTAGCGACATAGCCAAAATCTGCAGCGCCTGTCTGGTTTGCTCAAACAGTTATTGGTGAGTAGCCAATATTTGTTTCTTTTCTCCAGAACAATGAATAAACTACGGCACAGAGACAACTGGCCACTCCATACACTAAGGTCAGACAAGAAACCCCGTGCTCTAAATGACTTAAACCAATTTATCTCCAGTTAAAAAATAAAGACAGGCAAGAAACAGCCATTTCAATTCTGTTCAAAACCGCTCTGAATATGTTTTCGCATCGTTATCCATCGGAGCAGGGAGGTTAATCCAGCCCTTTTTCATCGGTGCTGTAGGCTTCTTTTATAACTGATGCAGCCTTAGGATTTTTGGTTTTTTGTATTTTTCCTGACCTAAAGTGTCCTCTTCTGTCTAATAATAGTTTAACAGTTCAGCAGTTGTTCCAAAACCTTATTTCTTTACACAGTGAAGTTAGAGGAAGGGCTCTTTCAGCCCTCCTCCAGTTTCTCTCCAACCACCATAAACATGAAATCGGGCCTCGCAGAAAAAGCGAAGCTCAGAGACCTGTAGGCAAGGGACGGTTTTATGGCTGTTGTCTGTCTGTAATGCACGGGGTTGTTAGGGACCGACTCTCAGACGTCATCTGTGACTCGGAGACTGAAAAGAAACCAGGGAAACTTTTTCCCAAATCCTTCCAGGCTCGATCCTGCAAAGATTTATTACGGGGCTTTGGTGGGATTCTTCCCCTAAGCAGCCAGAGATGCGTCCCACCGGCACCGTGGAGTGCGTTTAACGCTGCCCGGCTGGCATTTGCGTGAAGTCCGGGGGGGTCTCACCTGCCTGCGGTTTCCACGTGTGTTAAAGCCTGTCCCGGCTCGGGGCACCGAGCGTTTTCAGAGCTGCCCCTTGCATGTGGAAGGAATCCACCTAAATATTTACGTGTACTTTGCTCCTATAGTAACAAGGATATTGCGAGGGCATGCCTCACGCAGACGCGCTGCAGGAGCAGCAGCCTCCCTGCCCCGCTCCGCCGTCGGAGCGACATGGGAGGGGTTAGGAAAATTAAAACTGATCCCGTTCCTTCCTGTGACTGCTCTTTTCAGAAAAGCCGGGCTTTTGCCTACAGAGATAAGTAAATGCCCATATTCCCTCCCAGTCCTGCCCTGAGTTAATTTGGAGTTTTACCTGGCATCATTAATTGCTTTTTTTGTTCCGGATTTGAAGAAGAGAGCTGTTACCCTCAGTATTTCAAAGTTTACTCAGGTAAATCTTGTATCTCTGATAGGGGGAATTCTGCCTGGATACGGTGCTAAAATCTGAGCTTTTGTTAAATTGTGGCATGAAGCAGAATGAGAAGTGGGGAGAGGTATTTGAGGAAAATGCCGCATTACTCTGTGAAGAGTCTGAGGATTAAGCTGGGTGTTTGTTATAAAGTTGGGCAAACTCTACAGAAACATTCCTCCCTCATCTCCGTTTCAAGTTTACAAGAAGTTAATTCGTGAACTTACCTCGCCTGTACCTTAGTCCCCTTACTGACTGAAAGAGTCATGGAAACCAGGAATTGTATGCAAACACTATGGGAAAAAAAAGGCAAAAAAAAAAAATTCTGAAATCATATTTGCACAAAGGAACCAAACCAGCTTGAATTTCTAACAGTAAATGCTAATAAGAAGTCTGTCGGGGGAGATTAGGAAAAAAAAAAAAGTCATATAATAAATTGATTCAAGAATATCATATTTTATGCTCACCAAAGACAAAGCTTGTGAAATAACCAATATTGAATTACTCGCTGAGCTCTGATCCTACAGTCCAAATACGAGATGTGTCCCGCAGTAGCAGTACAGAATACAGTCCATCATTCTCAGAGGTACTAAAACCCCTTTCTTTTATGTAGGTGGCTATAGATCTTGTTTCTACATAAAATTTCATGCTTTTACAGAAGTAAATTCCAAAGCAAATGTAACTCTTCAGAGCCGTCATTACCCCGGGGTTTACTGCCAGGCTTGTTAACTCTCCCGGCAAACATCAGGTCCAGCCTCTCCGCTCAGTCCCGGCGCTTCTTCTGAGGCTGGTAAGATTTCTTTTCCGAATAATACTGACAACGTGCTGCTCGCTGAGTTGCTCTCTCAGTGAAACTCTAGAAAAAAATCCTCTGGTTCGGTGGCCTTATCTGGCATTTTACAGGTGTAAGAGAGCGCACCGAGAGCCCCACTGTTGCTTAACAAGGGAGTTTTTTGGTTTTGCCAGAAGATAATTGCTCCAGTAGCGAGCTGCTGTTAATCCCAGGCTGTGTGCTTGGTGCTGACCTGCAGCCCTGCTGTTTACATCAGTGGGATTTTTAGGGCTAAATTTTGCAGTTAATTGCAGCAGTATAAATCTGGATTCCTAAATCTCCCTCCCCAGGCGTGGAGCTCCTTTGGATTTGACGGCGAAATTCAGGGCTGATCCCGCGGCCGCTGGAATCAGGCGAAACGCAGGAAAGTCCTGGGCTAGGCCCTCTCCCAAATTTCCTAACGGCAATAAATGCCGGCAATTAGGGGCTCGGCTTGCTCGGAGGAGCAGGGGCTGCCTTATCTCCTCCTGCCGCAAGCCTCGGGACCGTCGAGCCTGGGTGGTATGGGGAGGTGTCACTAGTAGAGGGGCTGTCGAGGGGATTAATATCGCTGTGAGCTACATTATGTCCTGTCAGAAATCCCTGCAAAAAGAGCAGGAACTGGAACTGCAAGCTTTCAGCTTTAAGCCCTGGACTTGAGGCTATGCAGCAAGATTAAAGCATTCACCTTTTAATGTTTTCCCGGCACGAAGTGAGAAATCCCCACGCATTTAAAGGCATTCCCTCTTTTTCAATAACCAATTGAATCAAGAGACCGGTTTGATATCGGCTCCCCTTCACGCTCCCTAAAGGGCTGCGGGGGAGCGGCGGC
>NW_010539745.1:119257-124775 GCF_000687285.1 Phaethon lepturus
CGCGCCCCGGGGGTCCCCAGCGGGGGGGCCCGGCCCCCCCCAGCCTTGAGACCGAGCCTCGCCGCAGCCAGGACGCGAACCGAATCGCGTGAACGCGCTGCGGGAAGGTCTAAACGGCCGGGTCTCTGCCGGGGGAAAGCGCGGCTGAAACCGCTCGGTCGCTGCGAAGTGCGACGGGAAAGCGGTAGACAGCGAAGTGATGCAATCAGTCGTTGAGGGGGGGGGGGGTTATCAGCCCCGTGGAATTTCCTGGTGTGCTGGTAAATCTGTTTCAGCGGCCTCGGCTTCGCTGTCGCCCACTGCGAACGCGGGTGGGGACGGGAATGTTTTGGTTGCGAATGATTTATCCAGCAAAAATGCAAATTCTGCGCTGAATCCTGTATTCGCGGTCACAAAATTGACCCGCACGCGGACAGCAGCACAGGGAATACAGGTTAGCGGTTTTCGTCAGCAGATTTTCTACCTAAATCAAACACGTTTACCCTTACCTGTGCGTGACGAGATTAGAAAATAGGGAGGGTTTCAGCCCTTACAGCTGGCAGCACGGTGTCCATCTCCCCAGGCTCGTGTCTGGATGCACATCGACACAGCGCAGAACCCTGTCACTGAGGAGCTTTGGATCAGCTCCGCGTTTATTCAACGTTCAGAAAATGTGGCGTTCGGCAGAAAAAAATAGCCACGATTTTAGAGGGCTTGGATCAGATCCTTTTTTTTTCTGTCGGCAGTTGCTATTCTGTATAATGTATAATTATTCAGTACTAAATCTGCCATTATAGAATTATCAAAAGGGCAATTACCAGCCACGCTGAAACTACTCCGTAACGCTGTCAGGCTATTTAATTTTCGTCAGGAAACAGAAGCAAGCAGCTTCAGTCAGAGCGAAGCATACAGGTTAAAGCCAGAATATTGTATCATAATTTTCAATTCAAGAAACTATCGTGGGAACAAAGGACAGAAGTGAAGGCAATGATTTCCACTTTTTAACGCCTGTGAAAACAGCTCCACACCCCTTTATTTCCAATGTACAAGTGCAGAATATATACACGCTTTTATTTTGTACTTAAAATTTAAGGCAGCTCCAGGAGGCTGGTTTATAAGGCGGAGGAGAGGAATAATGAATCCAAAGATATAAACCAAAACTTTCTTTGCAAAAAAAAAAGAAGAAAGCTTGTTTTTCTAAAGGCAGACAAAATTTGTTAGTGGACATTGCATTTTAAACATGTGTGTTGAGAAGTTAAAACTGATGGAGACGGCATGTAATAAAACCATGTATCCAAGATCAAAATAATGGTATATTATTTGAGCCAGTCCTTCTTAATTCACCGTGACAAGCAGACACGACGACTTCAATGAAATTACTTGCATAGGTAAAATACAAAGATAGGGCTGATTATTAAGGCACACATAATTTTCCACAAGTGCCCGATATTATTTGAGAAATTGTAACATATTTAGCGGATTTTAACTGAAAGCTCGTGCGCACACACCTCCACATGTCTCGTTGCGCGTTAGATTTACCCGTGTGAAAACTGCTCAGAAACGCTAGAAAACCGATTGCCTTAAATCGTTTCATCACGTCTGCATCGGAAAGCGCTTGCTTCGCTCCCATCGGGGTTCCTGCCCCATTGACTTCAGTGGCAACAGGAACAGCCAAAAATATACAAATATTTGTCTTGCGTTACAGTCTACAAAAGTCACCAGGAAAGGTTGCCTGTGTTATTCTGACATTATTGTATGCAAGCGGTGCTGTTGGCGCTGTGGGAAAAACGCATTTGTAATTAATACCTACAATCATATGTTCTAATTTTAATCGATACTTTTCGTTACCAAAAATACGTAAAAAATAAATAAATGAAAATTTAGTTGAGAGGTTTAATTAAACAAAAGATGCCCACTCTGCCAAGCCCTTTTTTTGTTACTACTATTTATTTTTCTCTAAGAGAAGCCTTTATTTTCCAAAGGTTTATCTTGTGGAAAATCACTGCCTTAAATTAACTTTCCTTTCATCAGATGTAACTTAAACCACTGAATGTACTGTTGTAAAACGATGTCCTGTGTGTTACTTCAGAAATAAATAGCCTCTTCCCTGTGTGGGGTTTTTTTTTTAAGTACCGGTTTCAATAGAGGAGGGAGATTTATTTAAAGGGAAATTTTCCTCCTCAGAGAAAACTGTTTGAAAAGCCACACACACACATTGAGCCTTTGTCTATCGCAGCATCTCGGAGTTGCTGAAGGAGTTTAATAAACCAACAGGAGGAGGATGTCGAATCTAAAGATGCTTTAAATGCGCGCCCCAGCCTGCTGTGCGGGGGCACGGGCACCCTCCCCGCCAGGATTCTGCACGGCTGGCTTGCTCCTGAATGAGAAATTTGGGGCAGCTATTTGTTATTTTTAAACAAGTTGGACAAGGCAACCGAGGGGTTTTTTTTTTCCTTTCTCTCTCTTTCTTTTTTTTTTTTAATTATAGAAGTAGTGACTTTTTCAGCATGATTTTTGCACCTGGTGACTGCGAAAAACTCTGCAGCAGTTTGAGCTTCTGCTGCTTTGCAGGATCAGGAGTTTTAATGAGCTCTCAGCGGCCTGATCCCGTTAACACTCTCTCAAGTAAGTAAGTGACTTTGATGATACCGCTTACAAGACCAAAATTACTACTTAAATTAAAAACTAACTCCAGCCTTTTGGAAGTATTGATCTTGAGTACGAAGCTGAACTTTGCACAAGTTTCCTTAAAAAAAACAACGAGAGAGAATTAGGGATCGCTGGAAGAGCGCGGCCCTTGTAAAACTGAGTAGGGGTGAAACCGGCACATCTGAGCACAAATGATATCAAGAACTTCTTAAAAAACTTCCACAGGGAGTGGTGTCCTCCCTGGAAGCGTTTAAGCTGTTCCGTAGCCGTGTAAGAGTCCATATCCCTGCAATGCAATTTTTAAATCCACTGCAGAATTTCATGGAAATCTGACTTCGACTCTCTTAAAATCTCTAGGTATGCTTCCCTGGGCATTTGAAAGGACCTTCCATAAGGAAGATTCTCGCTGGAGACAGGGTTTATTTTTTTGGATCTGACAAACCCTTGGTTACCCCTGAATTCCTTTCTCGAGTAATCCTATTGCGTTGCTTTACGAAGGGTCGGTCCCGCGTGTGTAGCCGTGAATTGCGCCCAGGGTCCGTGACTTGCACGCTTAATGCTCCGTATACATCTCTGCAATCTATAAGATCGGACCTTTTGTTGAAGCTTACGTTTAAAACAGCCCCAGAAGGGTCATCCAGAAAACTGAAGAAAGCCATTTAAGGAACCAACTTGCTTCCTTTGGGGAGAGCTGGAGCGTGTGGAGTCGGGAAACTGTATCTGGCCACCAAAACTGGGCGCACAAAAGCCACGTCAGTGTGGCATTTCCTACCTCGTGGAGCCGCTTTCCCCTCGATGCAGCTCTACAAATACAATAATGCATTGATTGGATCTTAAACTCACCAGACTTCAATAAATTCTAAAAGTGTATGAAATGAAAATTGAAGCAAGGGACACGCAGAGTGTTAGTCCTTCTCAAAATAATAGTTTAATAACTCTCCAAAAAGTAGAGTGGTTTAGGAAAGGCAACCCAGATGGGAACATATAAAATAAAGCTATAAAGTTTCTTTCAAATGTATTTTAATCATTGTCAAATATTTACATTTAATAAGCACTAGTTTTTATTGCGAGAGAGATGTAATAACACTTATCATTCATGGAAAAAATGGAGTTTTAATAGCCTGTACATTGATTTGCTAAGATGAAATAGTGCCCTCAAAGATGTCGCCCGCTTTCCCCTGGGAATACGTTCCATATGTGAATGCAAAACAGATGAGGATTTTTTTATCGGTGCACAAACTACATCAACTTTATTTCTCATTGTCTCTGTTACATTTAATATAAACCTTTACCTCTGATGTTTTGCTAATTAGAAGCACCTTATCAGGCTTTTACAACCCTTACCAATAAGGTTATTTATTTAGTAAACAGTAACAGGAGGAGTAGCAGCACCTTGATACTGACTCTGGGGAAGCTGTCGGTTGAGGTTACGGCCTCGCACAATTTTATCAATGATTTGTGGCCACATTTGATGTGTCAGAGACAACCAAAGCTGCTCAGAGGGACTGCACATCTCCGCAGAGCTGCGCTTCTGCTTTGCCAAGCCGGGTCAACAGAGGAGGAACGGAAAAGTCAATTAGGTGCAATGAATCAGCGAAAATTATCCCTCATTTTTACATTATGGTTATTTATCTGCCTTTTTTTTTCCCCCCTGCTTTTTTTTTTTTTTTTCCCTCTTTTTTCCCTGCTGGCAGCACACGCAGTCTCGGCTATCGGGAAGTTTTACGTCCGCTCTCCTTAGCCGACACGAGCAGCTCCCGGAGCAGCCCTCCCTCCTCCGCCGGGCAGCGCAGCCGCAGCTGCAGCTCCGCCGCAGGGACTAGACCAGCTTTCCCAGCACCATCCATCACCTCCAGTTCTTGATCAGTTTTTCTACCTTGAAACTTGTGGGCATAAAAAAGACCTAATAGAAGGCCTGATAGAAGAAATAGCCGGGTTTTGGGAAGCCGTGGCAGTGGCATGGTGGGCATCGGAGCAGGGAACTGCTTGACCTGGCACCTTCTGAGATACTGACTGTCGCAGAACCTGGAAACCTTCTGTCTTGAAAAGATGTTCCGTGTTTGTACTCTGTAGGCAGCCATGAAAGTCTCTATTAACATTATTTATTACGACTGACAAATGATTTTTTTTTTTCCCCCCCCATAAATCATGGCTTTTCAGGTGAACTGCAGAAACGAGGAGGAATAAGCTAAACCATTTGGTGGATGTTTTGTTTTGTTATTGCACTTGTGAGCTCCACGGTTTCCCAGCAGAAAGATACTGCTGTAGAAATACAACGGCAAGAAAGGCAGAGAGAGAACATACATGTGGAGAAAAGGTTTTAAAAATTAACTATATAAAATGGTCACTTGGACTTCCCGCAGCAGTATGAAGCTCACTTGGGTCAGTAAATGGATGGATAATGCCTGGAGTGGACGTAGGTTAGCTGTGGTTTTATTCCCACTCCCTTGCAAGGGTGCCCATGGTTTTGTACTCCTAAGCCAAGTTTGCAGGCGGAAACAACTTTCTCGAGAATTAAATTAACTAAAGCAAACATACCCTAAAAGGATCAGTTTTTCTCGTGCAAATATGTGTCTTCCACCACTACGTGGTCCCAGGCTCTTGTGCAAGCTAAAACCTTTATCCTTTGCTCTAACCCCACAAGAATCGAGTTTAGGCACAGAAATTTAGTGCATTTGAACATATTAATTACACCGCAATCACAAATACCCACGGCTTGTTGCTAACGGGAGTGTTTGCCTTAAGCTCGTAGCTGCAGAGAAGCTACTTGCCATTGCACGATGATGTTGTGCACATGGAGGATCCCCCGGGATCCGGGCTGTATCCAGTATTTCTGGATAGCTACTGTGTGTAGCTATCCAGAAATATATATATAATATATATGTATATA
>NW_010539746.1:0-1824 GCF_000687285.1 Phaethon lepturus
CTCGATCCCACTGTCTATGACATTGATGAAGGTATTAAAGACCCTTGAGGGACATGGCTCATCACAGATCTCCATCTGGACATTGAGCCATTGACCACTACCCTCTGGATGCAACCATCCAACCAATTCCTCATCCATCCAAAAGTCCACCCACCAAATCCCTATCTCTCCAATTTAGAGAAGGATGTTGTGGGGAACTGTGTCAAAGGCCTTAGAGAAGTCCAGACAGATGACATCGGTAGCTCTTCCCTTGTCCACTGATGTGGTCACTCCATCACAGAAAGCCACTAGGTTGATCAGGCAGGACTTGCCCTTGGTGAAGCCATGCTGGCTGTCTCAAATCCCTTCCCTGACCTCCATGTGCCTTATCATAGCTTCTAAGAGGCTCTGTTCCATGACCTTCCCAGGCAGAGAGGTGAGGCTGACGGGTTGGTAGTTCCCAGGGTCCTCCTTGCTACCCTTTTTAAAAATGGGTGCAACATTTCCCTTTTTCCACTCTCCAGGGACTTCACCTGACTGCCAGGACTTTTCAAATATCATGGAGATCAATTCCCTCAGGACTCAGTGATGCAGCTCATCAGGTCCCATAGACTTGTCTATGTTCAGGTTCCTCAGGTGGGAGGGACTTTGCTTCTCTAGTCCCCCTCCTTTGCTCTTCTAGTACCTCAGCCTTCTGCTCATCTGTTGTTACCAGTTTACCAGTCTTGCTCATCAAGGCGGGTATGC
This sequence comes from Phaethon lepturus, assembly GCF_000687285.1. Taxonomy (NCBI): domain Eukaryota; kingdom Metazoa; phylum Chordata; class Aves; order Phaethontiformes; family Phaethontidae; genus Phaethon; species Phaethon lepturus. The sequence continues at coordinate 727 of NW_010539746.1, forward strand.
TTTCTTTGACCTTCCTTTTCTGGCTGACATACCTGTCAAGCCTGTCTGATTGTCCTTTGCATCTCTTGCCAAGTTCACCTCCAGCCGTGCCTTGGACTTCCTGACCCCATCCCTACACAACCGGACAGCATCCCTGTACTCTTCCCAGGATACCTGTCCCTGCTTCCACTGCCTGTGCATTTCCTTCTTGCCCTTTTGTTGGCCCAGCAGTTTGCCCAGCAGGTCTCCACTCAGCCATGCTGGTCTCTTGCCTTCCTTTCCTATTTCTTACACCTGGGGATCAAGAGCTCTTGTGGTCTATGGAAAGCGTCCTTAAAGATCTGCCAGCTCTCTTCTGCTCCCTTGCCCCTGAGGGCAGTTTCCCAGGGGGTCCTACTGACTAACTCCTTGAAGAGCTGGAAGTTTGCTTTCCTAAACTTCAGGCTCCTGACTTCACTCTTTGCCTGCTCCATATCCCTCAGGACTGCAAACTCCACCAGTGCATGATCACTGCAGCCCAGGCTGCCTCCAATCTTGACGTCACCAGTTTGATCACTTGGCATTTGTGACCAACAGGTCTGGTATCGCATCCCCTCTAGTAGGACTGTCTGTTACCTGTCTTAGGAAGTTATCCTCCATGCACTCCAGGAGTCTCCTGGATTGCCTACAGCTCACTGTGCTACTTTTCCAGCAGATGTTGGGGTGCTTGGAGCCCCCCAGCAGGATGAGAGCCTGTGAGCGTGATGCCTTCTGTTAGCTGGAGTGAGGAGGCTTCATCAATAGACTCCCCTTGATCGGGCGGCCTGTAGTAGACACCAACCAGAAGGTTTTAGGAGACTTGTTCCATCCCTCGGATCATTTTTGTGGGCCTCCTCTGGACCTCCTCCAACAGCTCCATGTATTTCCTGTGCTGAAGGCTCCACAGTTGGATGCAAGACTCAAGGTGGGGTCTCACCAGAGTGGAGTAGAGGGGCAGGATCACCTCCCTCCAACTGCTGGCCACACTTCTTTGGATGCAGCTCAGGATACAGTTGGCCTTCTGGGCTATGAACGCTGGTTCATGCCCAGTTTTTCATCCAATCTGCAATTCAAGTCACAGAATCACAGAATCACAGAATC
>NW_010539747.1:0-201 GCF_000687285.1 Phaethon lepturus
GGATGAAGCCCAGAGTCATGGACCAAATGAATGCCACAGACATTTTAAAGTGATGGCCTATGGACTAAGAAAGTGATATCTGTGTGTATATATCAAAAGACAGGGAAAGTAATAATGAATAATTGGAATGTATTGAAAAGTGTAGGACCTGGGCATGATGTAAATGGTATGGAATAAGGGGTGGATACTGTCCTGGTTTCA
>NW_010539747.1:444-1555 GCF_000687285.1 Phaethon lepturus
GCCGGGGGGCAGAAATCGCTGCTCGGGGACGGGCTGTCGATCACTGGGTGGTGAGCAATTGCTGTATTGGGCATCGCTTGTTCTTGTACATTCCTTTGTCGTTATCATTATTGTTGTTATCATTGTTGTTTCTTTCTCTCTTTCTGTCCTATTAAACTGTTTTTTTCTCAACCCACGAGTTTTTTTTTTCTAATTCTCTCCCCCGTCCCACTGGGGGAGGGGGAATGAGTGAGCGGCTGCGTGGTGCTTAGTTGCCGGCTGGGGCTAAACCACGACATTCAGCAACTGAAAATCCACATGTGGGCTCCTGCTCATGCTTAGACCTATGTGAATTTTACTGTTATAACTCCAGCAGCATTATACTGGAGTATAACTCTATGCTATTATGTACAGTTACCACTGTGACTGTATATAATTGCTATAGACTCCACATCTGTTTTAAGGTCCCTTTATGCTACTGCTACAGTATAATGAGAAACAGTTTCCAAGTGTAGGCATGGGGCCAATTTTTTGCCATTTCAAAGAGCTCACAAACACTTTGTTTATCATTGATAATACAGAGTTTTTTAGGCGTCAGGCTACACCATACTTGTCATCTTTTCAGTGCATTGGTCTCATTTACTATTTGAGTTAATGGACATACTTTAGAAAGACTCCAGCGTAACAGAAATGAGTGGGAGCCTTGAAATTGCAGAATCAAGCCCCAAATGTTTATAATCTGCCAAGACTTACTGGAACAGTCTTTGATATGATATTTCATATGTTCATGTCCGTGTTATTTTAAATATGCTTCTGGTTTATCTGAAGTAAAATGTATTTAATACAAGCATATAGGAATAGCATTTTAAATTAACATATATAAAAAGATTAACTTTGCTTAGATGACACAGCTATAGCATTGCCTGTCATGGTTTAGCCCCAGCCGGCAACTAAGCCCCACGCAGCTGCTCACTCATTCCCCCACGGTGGGACGGGGGGGAGAATTGGAAGAGTAAAAGTGAGGAAACTCATGGTCTGAGATAAAGTCAGTTTAACAGGTAAAGCAAAAGCCGCGCACGCAAGCAAAGCAAAACAAGGAATCCATCCACCACTCCCCATGGGCAGGCAGGGG